>NC_141107.1:33908839-33961339 GCF_041138505.1 Cibotium barometz | reverse complement strand
AGCACCTTGGTGTCACCTTGATGTCTAGGCTAGGAAGTTAGAAACACTAGGTAGGAAAATAACTTGGTAAAATGTTTATAATTAGGATGTCAGCCCCGACAAATTTTAATACTACAAGGGCACAATGCCTACTGTGCTTCCAAAAAAAAATGTTTCTCAAACATTGCCACTAGCCGGCTTCACGTGAAAATTGCTAGATATGGTACCAAAATTTTTAAATCACATTAATTAACTAGTTTGGTGGAGGACCTTAGCACGAAAAAAATATATTTTGTAAGGTTGCGCTTGCTTGTAAGGTTGCAAGCTTGGAAACCTATGGCACCCCGTGGGGGTATTTAAAAGCTACTCGATGGCCCACGATCACGGATAGAGAGCCGAAACAGAGTGGGCAAGACAGGCGGAGAGTGGGCAAGACGGGGGTGGGATGGTAAAGGCGTCGAGGAGGCATGAGACGAAGCGATGACTGAGAGAGAGAGAGAGAGAGAGAAAGAGTCGATGCGGTGAGAGTCGTGGAGAGACCTGGGTATTAATTAATCTTAGCATAGTCCAAGGTATTAATTAATACCTTAGACTACACTAAGGTATTAATTAATTAATCAACACAGGCTCGTAAAATTTTGATTAATTTTTTTCAATTTGAGGCTTAAAATGTTTTTTTTTCTTGACATTCTTTGGGACTTGTTAGGACTGGCTCACTCATCCAAGGGCTTAGAATTTTTTGAATTTTACAATTTGCTACTTGCTGCTTTTAAAGGAGTATTTTGTGGTTATGATTTTTTGAGAGTCGTTAAATCCGTTAATTATATAGATTTTTTGAGAGTAGTTAAATCCGTTAATTATATAGATTTTTTATTCAAGTATGGTGGAATAATTATTTTTTTGTGTGGAAAAATGATTTGTTCAAGTTGTATTGTTTTGTTTTCGATTAACGACAACACTATAATGTAGTTATAAACATGGTAGTTACCACAATAAAAGACATGGTTTCAATTATTTTGTATTTTCAAGAAAGCATGTTGATAGTAGCCTCTATAGAGGTCTACACATTGAAAAGCATTTTGATAGTAGCCTAGTATAACCTAGAGGTCTACACATTAGAAAGCATGTTGATAGTAGCCTAGTATAGCCTAGAGGTCTACACATTAGAAAGCATGTTGATAGTAGCCTCTATAGAGAGAGGTCTACACATTGACAAGCATGTTGATATTAGCCTACTATTAGACTATCATGTTTTTAGATTGTGTTCATATGTTGCTTTAGCATGTTGAGTCAATGTCACAAAAACACTTACATTTGAGCAACAAATTGTTTTGTCAAGACATGGTTCTTATTCAACTAGTCTCACCATGTGGGCTCGAGGCTCAAAATTTGGATTTTTTCTTGAGCTAGAAATAAGTTGTTGCTTATTACAAAACTATCATTTTTGCATGGTGATACACCAAAGATATAAAGTGAAATAAATTTCATCTTGTTTTCACTTTAAATATTAAAATTTCTACTTTACATTTTGCTGAATGTGAATCTAATTCCTTTGGCTAGATTTGAATCTGGGCTCATTTGCATGTTAGCTTTAAATAGAAACTTGGGAAAGAACTACATTGAAACATGACAGTGTATGGTTGCAAGCTCAGAACATGGGATCTACTAACTATTATGTAGCAACTAGTTGGCCAACCATGCTAAGACTTTCTTTGCATGGAAATTAGCCCATTGATGTTATTCTTTTGGTTGTACCCGTTGTAGAGCTATTGTAGCTGTTCCTTTTTTGGCTCCACTTTCACAAACCATTGAAGAATTCCATTTTCACCACTTTATTGCTTTTTGTGGTTGTGTGCTTATTCTTGATGTTGTATCTGTTGCCAGCTATTCCTTTTTTGGTTCCACTTTCACAAACCATTAAAGAATTCCACTTTTACCACTTTGTGGTTGTTTGCTTATTTGAGACATATGTATATATATGCTTTTGTATTTGTCTTTTACATGCCTTTTTCGACTAGTCAAGTGGTGAGTCACAAGTGTAGAAAAGAAAGGACGTGATTCTCACTAAATTTGAGCTATATAAGGGTATCTTGAGGGGATTCACTTATAAAGTATGTAACCTATCACCCGTGTTCAATAAAAGGACATTATTTATTTAATGTTTTGAGAGAATTTTATTTACAAAAGGGTGCCATTAAAAGGATTTTGAAAAAAAAATGCAGATTTGTATTGAAAAAGGGTTAATTTTAAATATGCAAAATCTACAGATAAGGGATTTTACATATAGGCTTTGAACGCATGTGATATACTAGGTTTCTCCCTGCCCGAGAGAGTATCCATAAATGTTTTTCGATTTTTAAAGCTTCAAGGGAAAAACATTTAAAGGTTGACAATTATTGTAAATTAGAATTTTTTTGTCACGCTCGTTTCTACCATTGAAAAACATTACAATATGCTCAAGGAGTGGAATACTCAAACAGTCACATGTTTCTCCTAGCTTTACCATATGGTAGGCTTGTCTTTTTTGTGGTCTTCCTTACAACTTCTCAAGGTCTCTAGTAGGCAACAGTTATTAACAATGAAAAGTTGGGGTAGTTGGGGACATAAATTAAAGCCTCAAAAAAATATCACAACATCAATGCAATAAGCGTTTTTATAAGCATCACCAAAAACTCTCTTTTAGCGTCACTATGAGCATTTCTATAGGCATCACAAATTCACATACTTTACATTTATTTTCATTATTTTCTCACATAAAAAATCTCAACATAAGTATGTAGCTAGTTAAAACAAAATTGGAAGAAACTTGGTCTACTCACTTGTGCTAACAATTCTATCAAAATTTACTTCAAACTCTCAAAAAAAGAAAATTTGATTCAAGTCCAGCTAGTATCCATTTTTGAGTGTCTATGAGTATGTTTCTTGTTCATGGACTATGTAGATGCTAGACACCCATATGAACACATTTTTTCTCCTCTAGTATCCTATAGTACATATTTAATGAATGTGTACA
Source organism: Cibotium barometz (assembly GCF_041138505.1). Lineage (NCBI taxonomy): Eukaryota > Viridiplantae > Streptophyta > Polypodiopsida > Cyatheales > Cibotiaceae > Cibotium > Cibotium barometz. The sequence continues at coordinate 33,958,347 of NC_141107.1, read as the reverse complement.
TAGTTTGATCAAAAACATCCGGGTAGGGTTTTTCTCAAAAACCTCCAAATAGGATTTTCCTCAAAGAAATTTAATTCTAGTGCATAGTCTCTAAAGCAAGCAGTGAGTAATGACATATATTTTACCTATAATTATTTTGAGTGGTTAATATGAAGAAAATTTCAATTGCTTAATTACTTAAAATATTACAACTATTTAACTTATATTCATGATAAATCTAGTATCATAATCTACTTAAATTATGTTAGAGACATGTCTAATTTCTACCTTTACGATGATAAAATAATAAATCTAACCTAGATCCCTCATGAGATTTAAGTAAATATATGACCTAACTAAGAAAATTTTATTTGATTCATACTAGAGCTCTAAATAAAAGTAGTGCTAGAGTGTTCTCAAAAAATTAATATTTTTTAAATAAATACCTCATTCTAGACAAGATAAAGAACATATAAAAAGAAAAGTGTGTCTTATTCAATTAAAGTGTGTCTTATTCAAGTAGATTAAATAAATTTTTATTATTTATATATATTTTTATATGTAAAATAATCTTTAAATAAAATAAAATTCAAAATAGAAGAAAGAAAGAAACATTTTAAATTAAAAATTTAGTTAAATATCCAAATTTAAAAATAATTAAGATTATAATAGTAATTTATGAGATAAAATTGATATAAATCATCCCTAATATAAGGTTTATATATTTATTAAAAAGATTTAGTTTTTAATTTTAAAAAAATATATAAGTGATGAGATTTATTAAATTTAACCCCTCCAATGTTTTCATATGAATATTTCCCTTCGATTTAAGTGGTTGAATGGCTATATTTGGACACCAGATGTAGCTACTTTAAAAAACTGGAGACCTAGTTTCACCAACAAAACTATTTTTGAAGAGTAGAAGTCATGCATTTTTACCTTGAGGTTTTGACATACAAGAAAATGATCACACCTTTTATATGGAAATAACATGCAAAGAGAAACATTTACAATGGTTTTCTCTGAATAACTTGACATAAAAGTAACTCAACAACTTGCATTTTTAAAAACAATTAGAAAATAATTAAGATGCATATCTAAAGAAAACTTCTCCTAATTTTATTATTTTTATATGTTTTTGTATGTTGAATAATCCTTAAAGAAAATATAATTCAAAAATAAAGGGAAAAATGTTTTTAATAAAAAGACTAGTTAAATATCTAACTTTAAAAATAATTAAGCGATGAATTAAGATTATATAATAGTGATTTATGAGATAAAGTTCACATAAAGCATCCCTAATATAAGGTTTATACCTTAAAGAAAATATTTAGTTTTTAATTTTGAAAAAATATAAATGATAAGATCTATTAAATTAACCCCTTCAATGTATTCATATGAATTTTTCCCATCGATTTGAGTGGTTGAATGGCTATGCTTGGACACTAGATGTAGGAGTTATGGCTACTTTGAAAACCGGCAAATTAGATTTATGAGATAAAGTTTACATAAAGCATCCCTAATATAAGGTTTATACCTTTATAGAAAATACTTAGTTTTTATAATTTCAAAAAAATATAAATTATAAGATTTATCAAATTAACCCCTTCAATGCATTCATATGAAATTTTCCCTTCAATTTGAGTGGATGAATGGCTATACTTGGACACTAGATGTAGGAGTTATGGCTACTTTGAAAACCTACAAATATAGTTTCACCAGCAAAACTATGTCTAAAGAGTAAGTTATGCATTTTTACCTTGAGGTTTTGACATACAAGAAATGGACATCATACTTTTTGTATGTAAATAACATGCAAAGAGAAACATTCATATTGGTTTTCTTTGAATAACTTGACATATAATTAACTCAATTTGTATTTTAAAAAACAAATAAGATGCATATCTAAAGAAAACTTCTCCTACTTCTAGATTCATGTCTCATACATATTATTTCCACAAAAAATAAGGTCTTAGAAGAGGTGAAGAGTCTCTTAGAATTTCTAGGGAAAGTTATAATTTTGAGATTTTTTAATTGTATTGAAAACACGCAAAGTGTACATTTTTTAAAGAAAGCCAAAAAAGACCAGAAAACTTATTTTTTTCATCAAAAAAGATTTTGAAAAGAGGTAAAGAGCAAGAAAGTTGTAATTTTGAGTCTTTATTTTGTATTTAAATATTCCTTGTGTATATTTGTTTGAGAACCTAAATAAACAAGAAAGACAAGTCTTAATGGATAATTTTATCATCACTCGAATGGTTAGAAGTTTTTGCTCAGAAAATGCATGCTCCCCTATTTAGCACATGTTTAGAGAAAACAAGTCCATTGAATACCCATTTTGTGGCATGTACGAGAAATTTTCTTTTCTCGATGGATTATGTAGATAATATTCCACCCTTCAAAATAGATTTTATACCCTTTGCGTTTGACTAACTTCTGAAGAGGATAAGGCCACGTAATATAAATTTTGTATGTATTTTATTGTGACTACTTTTTTGCCCCCAAAGACCAAAACAAACAATAATCTACCCCTAAGAATATATTTCTCACCCTTTGTTGACTCACATTTAAAGGAAAAAAGATATAAATTTTTGTGAGTCTCTATGAGTATTTTTCTTACCCCATGGACCATGTATAGACAAGAACATGCTTACTAACTCATTCTCCATCTTCCAATACCTTGATGACTTACTTTTTGAGAGAATGAGTTCACCTTATACCCAATTTTGAGACCCAAAGAACATGGACCATGTAGACACAAGAACGTTCTTACTAACTCATTCTCAATCTTCTAATTTATCTTGATGACTTACTTTTGAGAGAACGAGTTCACACAAAAATAGAATCCCATAATGAAAACCCTAAACCCTAGAACAAAGGATTTCATGTGGGAACTTTGGATGATATTTTGTGTTATAAGTCTTCTTATAATGTAGTTAGTTATTCATATTTCATGGCAACTAGACAAAAATATAATCCCATCATAGAATCCCAAAATCCAAAACCCTAGAACCAAGGATTTCATGTAACAAAGGCGTAAATAATGGGCCATGGGCATGAGGAAGAGGGCCATGAGCCTATGGTGCTAAATGGAAGGCCAAACAAGTGTAAATGGTTGAATAGGGGCCCATGGGCATGGTCAAGTGTGAAGGCCATTAGTTAATAGGTGTGAACAAGGGTCCAAGTATAAAAGACAATGTGTAATAGTCTAGTGACAATTAACCAATACTAATCAAGATTTATAGCTTTGATCTCTCTCGAGCTTTCATGGTGGCTTCTCCCTTGAGAATGCATGTGAGCCCTCCATTTTGAGTGCTAAACCCTAACAGTTGCTTGCATTTCATATGTGCTTTGGATGAAATGTGGTGTAAGTGCTCTTATAATATAGATAGTTATTCATGTAATTTTTCACGTCCATATAGAAAAATATTTAATCCAATAATGAAAACCCTAAATCCTAGAACCCAGGATTTCATGTGTGCTTTGGATGAAACTTGGTGTAAGTGTTGTGGCCATCGAACAAAAAACATTATCCCATAATGGAACCCCTAAAGAAATGTACCAAGGAATTTATGTGTGCTTTGGATGATACTTTATATAAGCATTAATATAGTTAGTTATTCATATAAGATTTTATGGTCATTGAACAAAAATTATAATCCCATAATGAAAACCCTATGTCCTAAACCCTAAACCTAAACCTTAAACTCTAGAAACAAGGATATCATGTGTGATTTAGATTAGAAGTGAAAGATCCCAGTTCCCACTGCGCAACGAATTCAGGGGTGCTAGCAGCGGAAGTAACACTTCTTGCACAGGGCAGGGTCCCTCACTCGGGGCCTCGCCCACCACGGATGTCCAGACAAGAGACTAAACCCTCGGTTCTTCCAAAACCGAACCCGAAAAAACTTCCCTCGCCTGGAAAGCACGGACGATTCCTCCAGGATAATTTTTCTCTAATGTAGTCAAAAGCCTTAACTAACTGAACTGATCTGATCAAACCCGTAAGTCCCATAGTCAGATCAAGGAAAAGATTGCACTTGGATCATAGAGACCAACGCTTTTTTCCTCATTGAGAGGCACAGCCGTTGATTATTTTCCATAGAACAATTTTTGTCCAGGATTTACTTCATCTACCGTACCATAACAGAATTGAGTCTCAATTTAGGGATCCATCAGTCCAGCCTAACCCCATCATAATCCCATGGGTTAGCCAACTGCCCAACCACTGTAGTGATAGGATCCAATTAGGAATTTGGTTAGGTTGTTTAGTCCCGGGATTCAACTGACTTTAAAATAATCATTTAATGAAAATCATAGTGTCACTACTCATAATCCTCTCTAAAATCTCTGGTTTAATCCTAATTTCCAATCATTCCTTCATTGGTGTACCTATGGCATCATTGGCAACCAGAACGCTTGTCTCCTGTCCACTCCGATAGTTCCTAGCTCATAGTAACCAACAATATATTCACATAACAAAATGGAATCTCCGTTGAAGATCAGCAAGATCAACCAAAAAGAGCCATGGACTCATCCGTTGAGGACCAGCAAGGTCAATCAACCAGATCCATGCCCGAATTCAGAGAACAACTCTTGCTCCTTGTTCCAATATCTTTCTCAACGCACGCGTGGGTATCGTTGGCGACCCAAAGCCCGAGTACTGTATGGTCAGCACCCTCTAGGATCCTTCACAGGTGACCTAGCGCTTCACTCATAGGCCGCTTCCTTGGTCCCTCATCCACCGTACCGGAAGCTCACTTTTTTAATCGAACTGAGGTTGGTCAAGACCTCGGCCGACCTTGCTACGCGAGATGTCCTCCATTGACTCTCTGTCAGTTGTTGCAACTATATCAGATTAGGTCTCCACGACCTCATTCACAAGACTGTCAGAATGCTTCCCCAGCATTCTTGACATAAAAGAGTCATTTAAAAACAGGTCATAAATACAATTTCTATAACGAACTCTCGTCTTTCCACATTGTTCCACATCAATTCTCATTTATTTCATATGTATTCCCATTCTCATCACATCATTTTTCATTTTATCAAACCTTTTCTCATTTATTCGCATCAGGTCTCTCATCCACTCGCATAGTACCCATATCCACATCTCATCACATCACATTCATTCACATCTCATCCATTCAGACCACATCACATTCACTCACATCACATCTCATTCAGTTTATCTCACATCTCATTCATTCACATCTATCCCGATTCACATCCCATCACATCACATTCATTCATATCCATCACATTCACATTCATTCATATCCATCACTTCGCATCCACATATATTTATGACACATCACATCTCTTTCCATCACATCACATTTTTTCACATACACATCTATATCCATTCTTTCACATACTCATTCACATCCATTCTTCACATACACATTCACATCGCATTCACTTTCACATACTCATTTACATCCATTCTTCGCATACACATTCACATTCACATCGCATTCTATTCACACCACATCCACATCCATTCTTTCACATACATATCCACATGCATTCTTTCACATACATCCACATCCATTTTCATCACATATCATCCACTCATATCCCATATCATTCATTTACATCCTGATTCATATGACGTGACATCCCATCCATTCATTCACATCTATCTGATTCCCATCATATTCTATTCACATCACATCCACATCCATTCTATTCACATCACATCACATCCACATCCATTCTTTCACATACACATCCACATCCATTCTTTCACATACATCCACATCCATTTTCATCACATATCATCCACTCATATCCCTCATTCACATCTATCTGATTCTCATCACACATCTCATCACATCTATTTACCTCACATCTCTTTTTCTTCTTCCTAAATTATCTTTCTTGAAACGGGGTGATATTTCAATTACTATTTTACTAAATTTCATTCATTGAATATTCACTTAATTGATTTCTAAATTAATCACGAATTTCGATGAGGAATAAATTAATCATTTATCTGAATATTTTGACTTCTATAGATTTCTTGAATTTTCTCTTTACAAATCGAGTAAATATGAAACGACAGAATTTTTCCTCTCAGAGTATTTACTTATTCATTTATCAAATATTCATGGAAATTAAACATAGAATTAAAGAGAATATAATTTTGATATAAAAATTCTTTATGCATCTATTTATGCATAAAATCAATTTAATAGGAATAACACTTTTAAAATAAAAAGATTTCCAATATGCATCTTTCTATGCATAGAATTTAAATGTAATGAAAATAACACTTTTATAATAAAAAAATTCCAATATGCATATTTCTATGCATAGAACTTCAATCTAATGAAAATAGCACTTTTATAATAAAAAAATTTCCAATATGCATCTTTCTATGCATAGAATTTAAATGTAATGAAAATAACACTTTTATAATAAAAAAATTTCCAATATGCATCTTTCTATGCATAGAATTTAAATGTAATGTAAATAACACTTTTATAATAATAAAAATTTCCAATATGCATCTTTCTATGCATAGAATTTAAATGTAATGAAAATAACACTTTTATAATTAAAAGATTTCCAATATGCATCTTTCTATGCATAGAATTTAAATGTAATGAAAATAACACTTTTATAATAAAAAAATTTCCAATATGCATCTTTCTATGCATAGAAATTAATTTCAATAGTTATGTCAATGATATCCATGTGCACATTCATAGATGAATATGTACATGGAGTAAATAAAAATATTTCTTTTAGGATGCACAAATGGTGCGCATTACTCTTTTAGAATAACATAAAGATAAACTTTATTTTCCACAGAATTTAAGAAAATTTTGCCATAACCTCCATTATATGGTTGAATATTGCTCAAATTTTTACATTCTAATATCACTTTAAAATTAATCCCAATTTGAAGTAAAGTACTCTAATCTATTCAATTTTCACTTTCTAAAGAGTAAACAATAAGAAAAGTTTAAATCAATTTATTTGTTACTCATATTAGGATAAAGAAGGGCTGAATTCTTAAGGAAGAGAAGGGGTAGCCTTTTCATCAAGGCATATCATCAAGATTCACCAAAAAAGCAAAGAAATCAGAAAACCATAGATTAGAAATTAAAAAGTAGAGTTTTTAGCTTACATGGAGTTTTGTGAGCTTTCCTTTGGCTTGAGGGATTAAGGGTTCTACTCTTGTTTGGATCAAGAGTGGCCACCAATTCTTTTGGAGAGGATTGAATTATCAAGTGAATTCAATGTATTTGACTTTGGGGAGGAGTAGAGTATACACTATTAAGCCTTTACAAAAGGGCGAGGCTTCTATCTATAGGAAAAAGTGAGCCTCAAACCAAGTAAATTGAATTTTAGAATTTTCTAGATCAATTTGGTCAAATTTTGACCATTTTGGGTCAATTCAGCTTACTTTTTGGAACTGGACTTGAAATAGGAGAGAGGAGAGATGAAATATCTCATTTTATTGATTTAAAATGGGAAGCAATGAAGAGAAAAAAGGTGCCTCTTTCATGAGGGGGAATCCCCATTGTGAGGTGTCAAAAATTTATTTTTTTAATGTTTCCTTTGGTCCTTAGTCCACTCTTCATTTTATGTGAGTATTTACTCATTTTTGGGGGGTTTTTCTTTATTTCTTTAATTTATCTCCTCCCTACATTTGGATTAATCTGATTGGTCCCTCAGAACCTTAATCCAAAAATTTCAAAAACTCTGGACCCTTCGGCTAAGGTCTTTTAAGCAGATTATAATTTTTTTCTAATGCACCTTGGGAAATTCTTTTTAAACTTTTGTTTCGGGGGAATTTATTTTAATAAGAAAGGATATTTTTCCATCCAAAGATATCTAAAAACTGAGTTATCTCTCTCTAGAATATTTTCTCTCTCTAGGCAAAAACAAGATCTTTTATTATTCAGAAAAGGGGATTGATTACAGGGAAAGAAACTGGACATCTTGAGGGGCTGGGCCTACTTGAAAAACACGAGATGTCCTCATCTCGTAGGTGGAGTATGATCTCTCTCATCTTCTTCTTCTTCTGTGTGGACGGCCGATTTGTAAATATCTCTCTTTGCCTTCCCCTATTCTGAGGTGGAGGTCTTGCATTACTTTGGATTGAGACTGCAGGTTGGTTAGAGGCTCTACCTTTGGGATTTCCTTGATTTTGGCAGAAAGAAACCTGATTACTCTGGAAGGAAGGAGCTGGAGTCTGGAATCTTGATCCCTGATTTCCCTCCCCTGAAAACCTTGATCCAAAAAGAGTTGGGCAATCCATACTGTGATGTCCAAATCCTTGACAGTTATAGCATTTCACTCCCTTGTTCAAGGGTGGAAATTCTGAAGTTGAATTCCAGGGCATTGAGTTTCGGGAAAAGGGCATTTCTTCCATTCTGGAACTTCCCATATCCTGGGCTTGTGACCCTGATATGTTTTAGGTGGCGGAAGGTTAGAATCACCTTCTGGAATTATAAATCTTTTGAAAGGTGATGGTGCTGGCTTCGGCGAGACTTTGACATCAAAGGCCTTGATGAAATCCTTCGCCATCCGCACTGCTTCAGCCATGGAAACTCGCTTGGCATTCTTCACCAGGATATTCAAAGGCTCATTTAGTTCCCGAATGAACCTGGCCATCAGCTGTTCTTCATCCAGCGGTGGTGAGAATTTGAGGAGAAGAGCAAATGCTTGGTGATATAATTCAATAGTTCTTCTCCCCTGGGTTAACTTTAAGAATTCGTTCATCTTTGTTTCCAAAAAGCCGGGAGGATAGAACCTTGTCCTTAGGTAAATTTTGAGATCATTCCATGTCTGGGTATTCCGACCCAGACAGTTTGTCTCGCAGTAGTTTCTCCATGCCACTCTCGCTGTTTCTACTATCTTCAGTCTTGCAAGAGCCATTTTTCTCTTCTCATTGTACCCGCCGGTGACATCGAAGTACTCTTCCATTGCTTTGATCCACTTTTCCACAGCCTCACCCAAGTTTTCTCCTTCACCCTTGAAAGGTCAAGGCTGCGATCTATGAAGAGTTTTACGAACATCCAAGTCGAGCTCTTCCTCATCGAGTTGGGTGTTATCATTTCTACCACGACGACCTCGATCCATGCTTCTATCAATACGAAAATTCTTGTTAAGTCCCTTTATTTATGATTCAAATCTGATTTTAGATATAACTGATTCTGGGGTTCTTTAGATTGGTCAGTTCCTCATAGAATCATGGGATAAAGATATTCATATAGAACTCATTATTAGATAACAATTCATTCAAAACATCTCATTCATATCTTTAACGTAATAATGGTCCATTAGATCGATTTTTACATCTGAACAGTCCTCCATGGGAATTTCAATTATACAGATTTTTAATTTGTCATCCCTTAACTTGATTCACTGGTTCAAGTGTTAAAGTAGCAATTTGACAGCACAATCCACTAATCTCATAGTGATTTGCTGAAGTCATTATCCTCATTCCAGTTACGAACATCATCAAAGGGACTCATCCCATTCATCCTTATTTTGGTTTTTGCTTAGCTTATCGCTTTTCAACCAAAATTCAGGAATCATCATTTTTCAATCAGAATCATAATCAACTCATCAGTTCTCAACCAGAATTTTAAAATCATATCAACCATATTTGAATTCATCATCTGGATAGCATTTATACTTATAATTTCAAGGTCTTAGATTTACTCGTATATGCTGCCAGTAAAGAGCTGCAGTTATACCCTCGGTATATATGGGTAGTCACGGTCCTTAAAATTATAAGGTAAATACCATCATGTCTAGGCCTCAAGCAAGTCAGGGATTCCATATAATTGCGGTACTTCCATCTGAAGACCCAATTACCAATTTATGAATTTCAGTCTGAATAACAATTTGTATGAATTTTATCACACAATTTCAACCTTTTACTGCTACTTCATCAATTTTTGACATTTTTGGCTTCTCAGTTGATCCACTTTAGCCAATTTGCTCTGATACCAACTGAAAGATCCCAGTCTCCACTGGGCAACGAATTCAGGGGTGCTAGCAGAGCAGAAGTAGCACTTCTTGCACAGGGCAGGGTCCACTGGGCAACGAATTCAGGGGTGCTAGCAGAGCAGAAGTAGCACTTCTTGCACAGGGCAGGGTCCCTCTCTCGGGGCCTCGCCCACGGATGTCCGGACAAGAGACTAATCCCTCGGTTCTTCCAAAACCGAACCCAATAAAACTTTCCTCGCCTGGAAAGCACGGGCGATTCCTCCAAGATAATTTTTCTCTAACGTAGTCAAAAGCCTTAACTAACTGAACTGATCTGACCGAACCCGTAAGTCCCATAGTCAGAAATTGCTCTCTTGATAGTTTCTCTCCTATTAGAGAGCAAAAGCTTGATTCTCCTCTTCATCCACTCCTCGGAGAAGCAAAGACCCACATGTGGAATAGGGAACTCTGACTTAAGCATATCAGTGACATATTTCTTTAAAAGTTCATCTTGTGCTTTCCACTTTGAACTCCAAGTTTGCAAGTACATGCATGCGGTTCATGACTTGCTTTCCTCGTGCATCTATCATAAGGGCACCATCCACATTTACGTTGTATGGTAGGGTGCATGGATTGAATGTTGGAATGGGTCTCCTATTATGCAGAAGTCTTAATTCTAAACCCAGCACCCAAGGCAATAAACAAGCCAACCAAGAGAAAACAACACACACTTAGACAATAAAGGCAACATGTGATATTAGAACATTGTTAAGACCTCCTACAATACTGCTTAGATAAGTAGGGTGGAAAATGCCACTTTCGGATGATAGCTTCTGAGGACTTTCCACACACTCCCCGCCATTAAAGCCAAAGGAAACTCCTATTTTACAAGATAAGGATAGTGAGAAGATCAAGGGTTCCCCCTCCACTATAACCACCTACTCGTGGATAACCACTCTTAACTTGACATAAGCAGCATTTTAGATGGCATATAACAATGCTCCATGTCTCTATGCATAAGTCAATTCTAAACCTGGCACCCAAGGGTGAAATAAACAAGCCAACCAAGAGAAAACAACAAGACAAGCTTAGATAATAAAGGGAACATGTGATATTAGAACATTGTTAAGATCTCCTACAATACTGCTCAGGCAAGGTGGACAGTGCCACTTTTAGATGATAGCTCCTACAATACTTTCCACATGCTCCCCTCTATTAAATCTAAAGACAACTCCTCTTTTACAAGAGAAGGATAATGAGAAGATCAAGGGGTCCCCCTCCACTATAACTGCCTACTCGTGGATAACAGCTCCTAACTTGACATAAGCAACATTCTAGATGGCCTATAACAATGCTCCATATCTCTAGATGCATAAGGCTATGCATACCCTATGCATACCCTATGTATAAGCCCTATTGCATAGCTATGCATAGCCTATTGCATAGGCCTATGCATAGCAATGCATACCCTATGCATACCTTATTCATAGCATATGCATATCCTCTGCATAGCTTATGCATACCCTTTGCATACACTATGCATAGCTTATGACACCAATGCTTGTTTCATCTAATCAAGAGGAACAACCGTTGATTCTTTTCCATAGAACAAAGACTATCCGGGATTTTCTTCATCTATCGTAACATAACAAAATTGAGTCTCATTTTAGGGATCCATCAGTCCAACCTAACCCCATCCAATCCCATTGGTTAGCCAACCACCCAACCAATGTAGTGATAGGGTCCATTTAGAAATTTGGTTATGTTTTATCCCGAGACTAGGGAGAAAAGAGTTCCGAGGCTCCCTAGCCAGCGTTTCAAGCAAACTTCAAGATAGTCACACCACTTACACACCCAATATGAAATTGCATGTTTCACAGATTCAGCTATCTTTAAAACAATCTTTTAATGAAACCATAGTATCACTTATCACACTCCTCCAAAATATCCAACTTGAATTCTAATTTCCAATCATTCCTTCATCAGTGGCATCATTGGCAAAAACCAGAACGCTTACCACCTATTCACTTAGGGGCCTTTTCAATAGTTCCTAGCTCATAGTACCCGACAATATAATCACATAAAAAATCCAAATGGACTCTCTGTTAAGATCAGCAAGATCAACGAGCAGATCCATATAAAAGAGCATGGAATCATCTGTTGAGGACCATCAAGGACAATCAACCACATCCATGCCCGAGTTTAGAAAACAACTCTAACACCTTGTTCCATTTTCTTCCTTGATACACGCGTGGGTATCTTCGGTGACCCAGAGCCCGAGCACCGTATGGTCAGCACTCTCTAGGCTCCTTTTGCAGGTCACCTAGCGCTTCACTCATAGGCCGCTTCCTTGGTCCCTCATCCACTGTATTATAAGCTCACCATTTAAATCAAACCGAGGCTGGTCAAGACCTTGGCCGACCTTGCTATGCGAGACATCCTCTATTGACTCCTCTCCGCCGTTAGCTATTGCAACTTTATTACTTAGGTCTCCATGATCTCATTCACAAGATGGTCAAAATGCTTCCCCAACATTCTTGACATAAAACAATCATTTAAAAACAGGTTATAAATAGAGTTTCTAATGAACTCTCATCTTTCCACATTGTTTCACATCATTTCTCATTATTCCACATTCTTCCAAATAAATTCACTTTGCTTATTCCACATCCAGTCATAAATATTCCCATCATCCTTCATTGAAAGATCCATGTCCCCACCGTGCAACGAATTCAGGGGTGCTAGCAGCGGAAGTAACACTTCTTGCATGGGGCAGGGTCTCTCACTCGTCGGGGCCTTGCCCAGGATATCCGGACAAGAGACTAATCCCTCGGTTCTTCCAAAACCGAAACCCGAAAAAACTTCCCTCACTCGAAAAGCACGGGCGATTCTCCAAGATAATTTTACTCAAACATAGTCAAAAGCCTTATCTAACTAAACTGATCTGATCGAACCAGTAAGTCTCATATTTAGATCAAGGAAAAGATTGCACTTGGATCATAGAGACCAACGCTCCTCATTGAGAGGCACAACCATTGATTCTTTTCCATAGAACAATTTTTGTCCGAGAGATTTAATTCATCTATCGTACCATAATAGAATTGAGTCTTAATTTAGGGATCCATCAGTCCAGCCTAACCCCATCCAATCCCATGGGTTAGCCAACTGCCCAACCACTGTAGTGATGGGATCCAATTAGGAATTAGGTTAGGTTGTGTCTCGGGTAGTACCAGGGAAAAGAGTTCCCAGGTCCCCTAGCCGGATATTCATGCAAACTTAAACTAGTCACACCACTTACACACCCAATATGAAATTACTTTTTTCACAGATTCAGCTGACTTTAAAATAATCATTTAATGAAAATCATAGTGTCACTGCTCATAATCCTCCAAAATCTCCGGTTGAATCCTAATTTCCAATCATTCCTTCATCGGTGTACCTATGGCATCATTGGCAACCAGGATGCTCACCTCATGTCCACTCAGGGGCCTTTTCGATAGTTCCTAGCTCATAGTAACTGGCAATATTTTCACTTATAAAAATCAAAATGGAATTTGCATTGAAGATCAGCAAGATCAACCAACAGATCCATATAAAAGAGCCATGGACTCATCCGTTGACCAGCAAGGTCAATCAACTAGATCCATGCCCGAATTCAGAAAATAACTCTTACTCCTTGTTCCAATATCTTCCCCGACGCACGTGTGGGTATTGTGACACAAAGTTGGGGTTTTGACTTCAGTCACTTCTTAGAATCAAAACACACTTGTATGAAACCTCACAGCCTCCTCACCTCCCTTTCTCTCCCTAGGTTAAGATAAAAATAAACACATCAAAGGTGAGATCATAATTCATAATAGAAAAGATGAAAGGCTCAGGAGAAGCAAGAATTTCTGCCAGTCTTGTAGCTCCAAACAAGAGGTTAATTCTTTGTTGGAAGAAAATCTTGCGACTCGGGATTATGTGAAATGGAAAACTATGGGGAATGTTGGTAAGGTTCATCTGTTTGAATTGGGTGATTTGGATGGAATATCTTAAATTAAAAGAATATAGCAATTACTTACAAGAGGATTAGATACATGGGATTTGCTTTTTGATAAGAGATTAAGAGGAATTAATCATTAAGAAGAAATAATGACCAAAATTCTATAAAAATAGAGATACAGAGAGAATTGCAGTTTTAAATCCATATAGAGTATCAAAACACACTTGTATGAAACCTCACAGCCTCCTCACCTCCCTTTCTCTCCCTAGGTTAAGATAAAAATAAACACATCAAAGGTGAGATCATAATTCATGATAGAAAAGATGAAAGGCTCAGGAGAAGCAAGAATTTCTGCCAGTCTTGTAGCTCCAAACAAGAGGTTAATTCTTTGTTGGAAGAAAATCTTGCGACTCAGGATTATGTGAAATGGAAAACTATGGGGAATGTTGGTAAGGTTCATCTGTTTGAATTGGGTGATTTGGATGGAATATCTTAAATTAAAAGAATATAGCAATTACTTACAAGAGGATTAGATACATGGGATTTGCTTTTTGATAAGAGATTAAGAGGAATTAATCATTAAGAAGAAATAATGACCAAAATTCTATAAAAATAGAGATACAGAGAGAATTACAGTTTTAAATCCATATAGAGTATACAAAAGAGGATTAGATAGGTACGTAGAGCTTGAAGAGAGCTTTGCGCCTATATAAAAACTTTCGAAAACGGTAGAAAACTGCCAAAACTTGCCTAAAAGTTAGCAACTCAATGAAGTAAAGGATTACAAAATTAGTTACATGAGTGGAAAGAGCATATAAAGAGATTCCTAGCCATATGACCAATTTTAGAAACCAATACTTGAGTGATGAGTAATTATCGGTTGAAATTTGGGTATTAGATCACAAAAACTGCACTTCCCTCTCTTTACATGAAACCTCAATTTTCACATAGCCTCTTGCCTTTCATCTCCTTCATGATTCAAGCTAGAGGGTAAGAGTTAACATTGCTCAGCGAACAATGATAAAGATCTACCTATGGTCCCCAAAGTCTTTACACATGCTCATTACCGCTAAAACCATTGGTACCTCCAAAGGAGGACGGCAATAAGGCAAGGGCTACCTTGAGAAGTCACAAGCCCACCAAGATAATAACTCCTTATCCCACTTATCTTGAATCATCAGAGGTCCAAAATTGGGTTAAGCATGAGGAGCTAAATTTGCTAAATGAGACATTCACATGTAAAGAGAGTGTTTGAATAATGGTTTGAAGATAAGAGAATGGCAATGACACAAAATGCTCAATTGAGAAGGCTTCATTCCTTGATTTGAAAGGGAGAGGAGGGCTCCTTTTATAGGTGGAGAATCACCCTCTCTTCCATTGTTACAAATTACAACATAAAAATCTTCAACCCTTCAGTGACATAAGGGTAGATGTCACCATCAATTGTCCTCTTAGGCTAAGTCTTCTATTGATTATTAAATTGACGACTTTTTTACTTTGAAAGTGTGATGAGATAATAGCCAAGTCTAAGTGGCATGTAGGTGGAGATCCCACTTACACATGGCAGAATTCTCCTCTTCCATGTAGGCATTCTAGAAGAATCTTTCCCAATTATGCACTTACACACACTCCTCCACATGCCTTCCACACTCCCCAACTTGTAGCCTTATGGTGAATACTATATTAATAATACAATTAAAAACCATGTGAGCATGAAGGCCCACTTTTATTTTCCACATCACTAGCCTATCTACCATACCAAAGTATTTATCAAGTATACTTGTGGCATTTACAATGTGTGCACCCTAAATCAAGTAAAACCATTATATTTGAAGATAGAATGCTGTTATCAGGGTACCCGCCAAGCTGCCGCATCACCACACCGTTATTCCATTGTGGGCGCCGCAATCTTCTTGGACAAGCTTCCACCTTATTACCATTGAGAAACCATCAAAATATGTACAAAATTGATAATGAAAGATATCAATTTTTCATGTCACATCTCCCCTCCCCCCCAATAGATCCTCCATGCTTGTCTTGGGGGTCTGCTGGGCCATGGTGCTCGAGGGTAAAATATCTTTAGCCGGTACTCATTGGCACGTCCAGGAACCTCCAGTCCACTTGCATCCTCTAGAAGATAGGTTTTATTTTTGAACTTTTGCTTTATCCTGAAGGGGCCTTTTGCTTTATCCTGAAGGGGCCTTCCCAGCGTCGAAGAAGCTTCTTATCTAGCCATTTCTCTACACAGCCATCATACCTCATGACTAAGCTTCCTTGCTTGAGTTCTAGCTTCTTCTTCTTCTTCGTGTGAGAGTGTCATGCCTTGCCTTGCACCGTTGTTGTGTAGCCTCCAAATTTTGAAGTGCCTGAAGTTGCCTCTCATCCAAGGTCTCTAGTTGTACTAGGCATTGGGCATGTGTTCTTCTTCATTATTCAAGAGTGCAAAAGATGTGCGAAGGCTTGTGATTTCCAATTCTGTTGGCAAAATAGCCTCCATTCCATAAACTAACTGAAAAGGTGTGAAACCAAGAGAGAGTTTGTGAGTTGTCCTATAGGCCCATAGGACCTCTGGCAAATGCACATCCCACTTTCTCTTCATAGTACTAGCTTACAAAATAGCCTCCATTCCATAAACTAACTGAAAAGGTGTGAAACCAAGAGAGAGTTTGTGAGTTGTCCTATAGGCCCATAGGACCTCTGGCAAATGCACATCCCACTTTCTCTTCATGGTATCCACTAGCTTAGAAAAAGATCCATAAAGCAGTCCATTAGTTTTTTCTACTAACCCATTACATTGGGGATAATAGGGAGTTGACATAGCATGCTTTATTTTTAATTTCTGCACCAAAGCTTCAATCAAGTCATTCCTGAAAGGCCTCCCCCCATCCGTAAGGATTTCTAATGGACACCCAAATCGAGAACATATGTAAGGATGCCAGAGCCACTGCTTTATTATTGACCATGGTCTTTGCTTTTGTCCACCTTGTTGCATAATTTGTGGCCACCAATATGTAATACTTCCCATGTGAGGAACGAGGAAGTGGGCCCACAAAATCTAATCCCCACCTTTCAAATGGACCATATGCTAGGATAGGGTTGAAGGGTCCGGGAACCAATTGCTTATGCCCATATGCCTGGCATACTTCACAGCTTCTGCAGTCTATCTTTGCTGAGTCGAGGCCAATAATAATCTGTGTTAAGGATCCTCCGAGTTGTGATGGCTCAGGCAAAGTGACCTGAACATTCATAACATAATTCCATAATCCTTTTAGATTCTTCCAGGCTCACTACCCTCCTAGGAATCTTATCCTTACCTTGCTTGTAAAGAACATCCCCTAGAATTGTGTAAGGATGAGCTTTCCTTGTAAGCCTTTGCTTCTCTTGAGGATTCAATCTAGGAGGGAAGTATTTTGTATCTAAATAGTGTTGAACACATTAGGAAATTTTTGAGCTCATTTTGGGGCCCTGTAAGGAAGTTTGACCGGAATATTCCCTCCAAAAAGGGGCACTGGATAAAATTTTTGCAAACAAACTCCAAATTTGTCGGACCTCACATATTTAGATTCTACTCTTCAAAAGCTATCCATTGATATATAACACGATAGGGTTCGGAGAAGGGACAAGATAGATACCTAGAAGATTCCTTTTTGCCTAGGAAAGATTCACGTTATCGTGTTCGGAGAAGGGACAAGATAGATACCTAGAAGATTCCTTTTTGCCTAGGAAAGATTCACGTAACGTGAATCTTTCCTAGGCAAAAAGGAATCTTCTAGGTATCTATCTTGTCCCTTCTCCGAACCCTATCGTGTTATATATCAATGGATAGCTTTTGAAGAGTAGAATCTAAATATGTGAGGTCCGACAAATTTGGAGTTCGTTTGCAAAAATTTTATCCAGTGCTCCTTTTTGGAGGGAATATTCCAGTCAAACTTCCTTACAGGGCCCCAAAATGAGCTCAAAAATTTCCTAATGTCTTGGAGCTCAGGCCAACCTATATCCATTAATGCAATAATAGCTACTTTGAAAGAAGCCAAAGTTTTAATAGCCAATTCATCAGCCTTTTGATTATCTTTCCTGTTAACATGCACAAATTTACAAAACTCAAAAGCTTCTTTTAACTCTATTGCCCTTTTATACAATTCTTGGAGATTAGGACTCCTTGCCTTATATTCTCCTTTGATTTATCGGATGACCAATAATCCCCTTTAACCTCTACCTCTTTAATTCCATCTTTTATGCAATCTTCTAATCCTCAAATTAATGCATTGTAACTCAGCCACATTATTTGATATAGCCTTTGGAAATTCCCTACCCTTGGTCCATATCTCTTTTCCTTCTGGATCAAATAAAACTATCCCCCCAGCCCCACATTGCCTGGAAGGGCTAAAGGCTCCATCAAAATGCATAGTGAAAGCAGTTGGTGGTGTCTCCAAATCTTCATATACTTCTTCCTTTGTTCCTGTTCCTTCTTCCTCTTCCTTCCTTGTAAGCAAATCTGCAAGAGAGGCCGTATTGGTGTTTTCTGTAATAAAAGTGAAAGAGAATTCTTGAAGCTCACAAATCCACTTTGCAAACTTCCCTCCTGCAGGATTGGGTTTGCGGACCAAGAATTGTAAAGAAGGTTGAGATGTGAGGAAAAAAAAGGGCGAGGTAACAAGTATATTGACCTAAACTTCTTTACTGCAAAAACAAGAGACAAACCACCTTTCTCCATTTCACCATGCCTCTCCTCAGCATCAGTGAGTTGTCGGCTTGCATAATACACCAGTTGCATACGCCCTTGCTCTCTCTTTTGCAAGAGTATAGTGCCCATTGAATGTGATGAGACACTTGGGTTCACATAAAAGTCCTCCCCCCATCTAGGAGGCTACACAATTGGACTTTGACTCATGCATTCCTTGAGCAAACAAAAAGATTGAATTTGATCGAGGGGAAACATTCTTCTTTGTCAACAGATTTATAGGATACATCTTCTCAGAGAACATGTCAACAAAGCGTTGGTAATGCTTTGTTTTACCCAAAATCCTCCTTACCTCCCTTACATTGGTAGGTGGTGGGAGGGCCACAATTGCCTGCACCTTCTCAAGATCCATCTCTATGCCTTCTTCTAAGATAACATGTCCCAAGAGAACCACCTTCCTTCGTGCCAAGTGGCATTTTCCAGGATTAAGAAACCCTTTTGCATCATCAATACTTTTCAAGGCCAACCTCAACTTTTCTAAGTGATCCATGCGGCTTGAATAAATGCAAAAATCATCCAAAAAGACCCTTATAAATTTTCCCAAACAAGTAAGGTGCAAATACCTGACTAATGAAGCGTTGAAAAGTTGTTGCTGGTGCATTGGTCAAGCCAAATGGCATCACCCTATAGGCATACACTCCCCAACAAGGGGTGATAAATGAGGTTTTCCTTTGATCTTCTTCACAAGCCGGATTTGAAAGTATCCAGAGTATCTATCACACACTGAATACAACTCATGACCTGTAACCTTGATCCAAAATCTCATCCTAAAAGGGTAGAGGATAATAATCCCTCTTTGTGCATGCATTTAGAGGGCGAAAGTCCAGACACACACACCATTTTCCACCCTTTTTGGGAGTGACTACAACCGGGGAAATCCACTCTGAATTCTCTACTGGAAAAATAAATCTAGCTTCAAGCAAATTAGTTACCTCATTTTTAAGCACCTCCACTTGCACTACTCCCAAATGCCTAGCCGCTGTACCACTGGCTTACTTTGGGGCTTGAGATCAAGCTTGTGCTCTACTAGGGTGACTTGGCATACTTGTGAGTAGCTGTTTGCAAAAAGGTTAGGAGATCCATCCAACATTTTTAAGTAATTCTCCCTTTCAATACTACTTGCTATGGACTCATCAAGAAGAAGTTCATTCTGTTGGTGAAGACTAGTGAGGTCAAAATCTCCTTTCTTGAACACGGTTGAAGAAGCTTCCCCTTCCAAGGCTCCATTGTCTTCAGCATCCCCTCAATCCCAGGGAAAGACCAAATGCAACTTCCTCCACCTCCCCTTCTGAGATGGAATCCTCGAAGCTACCACTTGTCTCCTCCTTATCGGATGACTCTGACTTTGAACGTTCACCTCTTACCACTTTCTTGTGACGACTCTTGATGTTGTATAGTGGACCTTCTTATTCTCACCTTCTAGAATAAGATCACCTGTCTTCCACTTTTGAATTTCCTTCACTTGGCGAAGCCATGGCCTACCCAATATCAATGGGTAAGCCCTAGCATCAGGATTTGTAGGAATGACCTAGAAAGTTGTAGGCACAGAAATACCACATACATCCACTCCCAAATTCTTGGCAATTCCTAAGGTTTTCACCCTAGTATTATCAGCAAGTTTGATGCGATAGGGAGAGTTAGTAGAAGACAACTTTAAATCAACATCTTTCATTGTTTTTTTACTCATGACATTGATTGACACACCTCTATCAATGTATGCATTAGAAATTGTTTGTCCTTCAATGATGACATCAATCACCGGCACATCATCTCCTACATCAATATCCACCTTTTGAGCCATAGGAGTCCCATTATCCCTCTTCTTCTTTTTCTTAGATTCCCTTGTGCTAGCCAGCTTAACTCATTCCTTTCTGAGCTTTGGAGAGAGTGCCAAAAGCTGTCCAAATGTGATTTGTACCATTTTCTCCCTAAGATATGTTAAGAGGTCATAACTAAGAGATCCTTGTCCAAGAGGAAAGTCAGATAATTGTCCAATTTTTCTTCTAGATGACTTCTTCTTCTTCTTATTTTTCTCCTCTTCTTCAGATTTATCTTCTTGTTCTTCTTCTTCTTGGCTCCTAGTTTTACGACCCCTTTTTTCCATTAATGGCATCAATGTTTCCTCTTCTTCTTCTGAGCATGTTTCCTCTAAAAGTGCTAAACTTTTATCCTCTCTTTTCCTCAATTTTGGGCACTCAGTGCGATAGTGCCCCTTCTCTTGACATTCATAGCATGTGACACTACTTCTATCCCTAGGTTTATCCCCAACTCGTAGAAAGTGTAACTTCAAATCAGCAAATTCTGCCATAAGTTATGCAATGTAATGATCCAAGGATGGAGCTTGTACGTGAGATGTTGAGGCTATCTCTACTCGTGGTGTGAGGTCGGCACACTCAGAGAAGATTGGAATGTGGACTCAATATGAAGAGTGGCCTCCTTCTTCAAAGCAATACGAAGAGCCTGTTTAAAATTAGTGGGATCTTTGCTAAGAACTTTTCCATGCAAGTGGGGATCCATAAAACCATAATAAACTTGCTCATCTTAAGGTGCTCCATAGATAAATAACTCTTTGAATCTCCCATAGAAGGTGAAAAAGAAAAAGCAACAACATGTAAAGCAGCTTGTGGATATTTGATGAACAAGGCTTCATACCTCACTGAAAAGGCAGAAACTTACTCTCCTTCCTTTTGGAAAATCTGATCCAATTGCAATAGTAAAGCATTTGGTGACTCCACTATCCCAATTCTCTCCTTTATTGCTTTGGTCAACCTTTCCCAATCATTCTTGGACTACTCTGGTAAAGCCTCATGCCAAGTTAAGACCACACCCTCCAAGAAATCTGGAAGTATTTCTACCCTCTCCTTCATAGACCAACCCATCAAGCGGCATGCTTGGTTAAACTCTTGGAGATAACTCCCCGGTCTTCTCTTTCCGATCCTTGGAACACCAGAATGTTGAACATCTTGCACCAAAAGATGAGTAGCAAATAAGGAAAATTTACTTATTTCAAAATAACTTTTCTTTAATCATATGGGACCTAGAGGTTAAAAGAGAATAATTCTAAGTAAAACCTGCCCGTCGTCTCCACCAAAAGATGTGCACAAAGTTGGGGTTTTGACTTCGGTCACTTCTTAGAATCAAAACACACTTGTATGAAACCTCACAGCTTCCTCACCTCCCTTTCTCTCCCTAGGTTAAGATAAAGATAAACACATCAAAGGTGAGATCATAATTTATGGAAGAAAAGTTCAAGGCTTAGGAGAAGCAAGAATTTCTGCCAATCTTACAGCTCCAAACAAGAGGGCAATTCTTTGTTGGAAGAAAATCTTCCGACTCAAGATTATGTGAGCGGAAACATACGGGGAATGTTGGTAAGGTTCATCCATTTGAATTGGGAGATTTGGACAGAACATATTAAAGTAAAAGAATAGAGCAATCACTTACAAGAGGATAAGATACATGGGATTAGCTTTTTGATAAGAGATTAAGAGGAATTCATCATTATTAAGAAGAAATAATGGTCAAAAGTCTATAAAAATAGAGATACACAGAGAACTTCAGTTTTAAATCCATATAGACTATACAAAAGAGGATTACATAGGTACATAGAGCTTGAATAGAGCTTCACGCCTATATAAAAACTTTCAAAAAACGGGCAACCGAGCGAAACGTTTTATGAGCATTTTACGACAAGACTATAAAACTGCCAAAATTCGCCTAAAAGTTAGCAAATTTCAGAGAAATTCTGATCATCAATGAAGTAAAGGATTAAGAAATTAGTTACATGAGTGGAAAGAGCATATAAAGAGCTTCCTAGCCATATGATCAATTTTAGAAACCAATACCCAAGTTATGAGTAATTACCGGTTGAAATTTGGGTATTAGACCACAAAAACTGCACTTCTCTCTCTTTGCATGAAACCTCAATTTTCACATAACCTCTTGCCTTTCATCTCCCTCATGATTCAAGCTAGAGGGTAAGGGTTAACACTGCTTAGCGGACAATCGTAAAGATTTACCTATGGTCCCAAAAGTCTTTTGGCTATAAGGTCCCCCAAAGCCATGAAGACTTAGGTTCTCATCAAACAAAGAGTATTAGGGATCCCTATTGATTGAGGACCATGTTATTCATTCTTACAATCAATGTAGTCTTCGAGGATCACTAGTGAGTGAGATCTAATATGGTTTAACCATGGGTATCTCCTCAAACCATGATCACTGTTGAGTGAAGCCTATTATTGTTTGGCCACAAAGGTCTCCTCAAGCAAGGAGTATTAGAGGATAAATAAGTGAAAAATTTATTTTATCTATGAGAAATATTTAAATAGTAAAAGAGGAATTCCTATGACATTTCGAATTCAATCATTTAGATAGGAAAAGAGAAATTCCTAGCATATTGGAATTATTGGATATTTTATTTAAATTCAAAGATGAATTTTAGATATATTTATTTTATCTATGAGAAATATTTAAATGGTAAAAGAGAAATTCCTATGACATTTGGAATTCAATCATTTAGATGGGAAAAGAGAAATTCATAGCATATTGAATTAATGGGTATTTGAATTTAGATGAATTTATTTTATGAGAAATATTTGATGATGATAAAAGAGGAATTTCCATGACATTAGAATGCAAATAATTAAATGCAAAAAGAGGAATTCCCATGCTATTTGAGATCCATGAAAGCAAATGGAAAGAAGAGGAATTTTTAGTATAATTCAATTTATGTTTATTTATCAAAAGTGGAAATATGGGTAGAATTGATTTTTGTAAATCCCATGAATTTTCTATTCCAAAAGAGGAATATTGAATATATTAATTTGAGAAATTGAGAAACAATATGGAAATGGTCGTCGAGAGAAAGAACCTTTTATCTAGACCAAGAAATTGGCAAAAATTTAGAAAAAGTCCATTATCTGTATCAAAAAGTAGTAAAAATTACTAAATGTGATAGGATGTGAATGGATATGATAAGATGAAAATAGGATGGGATAAGATGTGAATGGGATGTGATAGGATGTGGTGTGATGAAAATGAATCGGGATGAGATGTGAAGTAAATGGATGTGGATGAGAATGATGAGATGAAAATGAGATGAGAGGATATGTGAAAGGGTGAGATGGGAAGTACATGGATGTGGATGTGGATGTAGATGTGTATGTACCAATCAAGCCCTCTATTGGTGGTGTTAAGGCAAGAAGATTCTTGTCTCGACCCAAACACAGTAGTAAGCAAGTAAGGCAAGGTAGAACAGTTTCAAGGATTAGTTATGGATTGTGGCAGCAAGTCCACAATGCCGTGAAAGATCATGAGGCAGATGGGGAAGCACGAAATGTGAAGGCAGAGGTGTGGAGGTCTCTTGATCAACTCTTCATGTTCTGTGACAATGTAACATGGACAAAGAGTGATTACAAGAACTTTGAAGAGGCAATTAAAACATTTTGGGAAGTCAATGAAAGACGCGTGGATAGCCTGTAATATAACTCACTACATGGTAAAGTGATGTCTTCTTCTTTTACTTAAGTGTGATCCTCTTTTCTTTTATAACTTACTATGCATTCTTATGTCTCTGTGAAAACAGCATATCATCTACAACCACCTTCCCTATTTTGTCAAAAAGTATGGATGCCCAGCAATTTGGTCTACCCAAGGCATGGAGAAGTCTCACTACATGGCACGTAATGCATTTTTCAGACACACACAACACTATGGAGGGAGTCAAAAGGCAAATAGTCTGAAGGAAGTCTTCCAATGGTTTTACCGAGGCATTCTACAAAGGCTGCATGCTAAAAGAAAAGTTGCTAGTTCCAAAGTCAAGCTTGCTTTTATTCTAGCCCAAAAGCAAAGACGAAGACAAACTTTGG
The DNA here is from genome assembly GCF_041138505.1 of Cibotium barometz. NCBI lineage: Eukaryota > Viridiplantae > Streptophyta > Polypodiopsida > Cyatheales > Cibotiaceae > Cibotium > Cibotium barometz. The sequence continues at coordinate 33,933,821 of NC_141107.1, read as the reverse complement.
ACAATTCAATGGCAACAGAGACATAGACAATGGAGGGATTCGAAGATATTTAGAAACCATAAATGGACAAGTAAACATGAATAGCAGTTTGTAACTTATTGGTGTTATGTCCACATGTTTTCAAACTCAATTAATAGATTTTTATTCTGTGGAACAAGTGACTCTTGGTGTTATGCCTATATGTTTTGAGACTCCATCAAAAGTATTTCTTTTGTGAAACATGTGATCTATATTAACAAGCATCAATACATCCATGAGCTACACACAAAAAATTCAATCAATACTACTTAATTATGCTAGACACACTATTGATCCTTACCAATAAGGTACTGAGTGTCAAACGCTTTTAGAAGCTACTGAGTGTGGGAAGAGTACTGAAGTGTCGTACGGTGATGGGACAAATGCAAAAGGGTACTGATCGTCCGTACGGACAAGGAACTGATGAGGATCAAAGACTTTGTACAAATCAGTTCAACTTCAACATAATATTTGTGCTATATTTGATGACTAAATCCTATTACTCCCAAGGCCTGCGAGTCGGAACTCTCTTTTTGAACTTGATTGGACTCTTTTTCTTCCTTGTTGGCTTGATGTCGACTTTCTGTTTATCAATGCTTGCCTCTGTTGCTTGTCTGAGAGGGGTATCCTTGTCTTCAGCTACTCCACGTGTTCTTCTTCTTGGATTGGGTGGCCTGATGCAATCATGGGTGGCTCTCGAAACCTTATGAGCTTGTGTTTTCCATAGCCCTCTAGACATTTGGGCTCCTTAACACCACATGCTAATGCATAAGAAGTGTAAGACAAAAAGTAAGAGGCCCTAGAGGCCTGCTTATTCACATAATCCCCAAATATATCTATGGCGGACAACCTCTCTATTAAAATGATCTTTTCCTTTTGCCATGGAAGATCATGTCCACCTAAAACCCTAGACAAACATTTAAAGAATTAAACAATGGCTTCTCCATTGTTGCTCAACTGCCTATGGTAAATCAAGATCTTAGCACTGCCTAGATCATGAATATAATGAGCTAGGCTTGACATTTTGCCAAACCCAACCGGCCTGCTTCCACTTGTTCTCTGGAGGAATGTGTCATCCTCAATTTGTAGCTGCCATGTATCAAAAGGCTGCAGCTCAAGTTTGGGAGAGAGCAGAAGATTCACTAGTGCAACTCCAACAGCAAGGAAAAGGAAAAGAAAGGGAAAATGTAAAGCACTCTCCTCGCATTTTGTTGCAAAATTCTAAGTCCTATTCATATCCATCTCTAATCAAATCCTAGGGTGATCTACCAGATTCCTAGGCACTGAGATTCAAGAATTCTATAGATGGAAGAAGTATATATCAGAAAACATTGGAAAGGGTATAGATCTCTGACCTTTCTTTTCCTCTTCCATACTGTTGGAGTTGCCTTGGTGATTCTCTTGCTCTCTTCCAAACTTGAGCTGCAGCATAGGTAACCTGGAGATCTGGCAGTGGTAGTAGTCTTCAGACAGGTTGCAGAGTGGATGGAGTGTGTTGGGTAGGAAGTGATCAGAGTGGGAAGGAAAAGGATGATGGGAGGGTGCTGGCAGGGATGGAAGACGGGGAGGGAAGAGTGTTAATGGATCTGATTATGAAATCATGATTGGCACAATTTCCAAGGCAAAAAGTGACTTTCACACGTGTCAAATTTCAAATTCCAAAAGATCTGGGTGGGACCCACACGTGTTAAAAAACAACTACATTTCACACGTGTGGTATTTAATAGCTCGTTTATTTGTATTTTGCAATAATCTACTCTCCTAACTCAGTTCTCTTGCATCTCTACCTCCCTACTCTACACCATCAGCATCCAGACTAGCAGCAGAGGTTCATCCCCAGCACAGGATACTCATCATCAGCACAGCACACCTACAGATAGCTTCCAGGTCAGTAAGACAATCTATTTCCTTCTCTTCTTATTTAATAGTATATTAGGGTAAGGTGCTGATTGATGTGATGTAGGTTAGATATTATGATAAATATTATATGCATTTCTTAGATTTTTTCCACTGCATGTAGAAGCAGGAAGACTTTTTATTTGGGCCTGTTGAGTGAGAGCTTGATCACTTCTTGCTTTCTATAGGCTCAATCCATGTTGCACCAAGCTGTATACACACTGAAATGACTAAAGGCATGCTCAAGTATGCTGCCTCAAGAATTTGCAGTAAAACGCGAGGAGAGGGCTTTAGAAATCTCAAACAGCCCAAATCGCATTTTGTTGCAAATTTGAAAATGCTTCTTCATCCACCCCTTTCATTGTGATTTTGTATCTTTCTAGGCTATTCAAGGATGTATACTCCTTGCATAAACTCAATACATATTGTTTATAGTTGAAAAGACAGAGAATTCACTGTAGGAATGCAATAGCATGTTGTTTCAAGTATTTGCAGAAAAACGTGATGATGAGCTGTTAGAAATTTCAAATTATCACAATCGCATTTTGTTACAAATTGTTCAATTTTGCTTTATCCAATTTGTCATTACCTTCTTTTATCATTCCATGTTCTCCATGGTTGTAATCTTTTTCTATTCCTTTGTATGCAGCTTTTCTATTCCTTACGGTATGCAGCTTTTCAGAGTGATGGCAAGAACCAAGGCAACTGCAAGGAGGTCTGGCAAGGGGCCAGGGCTTGCAGCAGTAGCAGCTATGGCTGATGTCAAGGAATCTAGTGTGCCTCCAAAGGGAAGAGTTGCACATGGCAGGAAGGGGAAGCCAATGAGCATGCTACAGCAAAAGTCCAAGAGGTTAAAACATTCTGCAGGTGTGGTAAAGGAGATCAGGAAACAACAAAAAGCTATAGGCTTTGCGATCCCCAAGGCACTTTTCAAAGGCTAGTGAGAGAAATTTGTAATAGCTGGCACCTTGGTTTCAGGTGGAACAGGACTGCCATTCTTTCCTTACAGGAAATGGCAGAGGATTACTTGGAGAAGTACTTTGAAGATGCAATGCTTGTAGCAGCCCATGCTCACAGGGTAACTCTGATGGCCAAGGACTTCAACACATTGTCCAGAGTGAGATGGAGGTATGACAAGATGGTCCATCCTATGGAATGGCAGGACATAAAAATGAGAGACATATTATTAATTCCACCTACAAGGAAATTGAAGGCAGACAAGGTGAAGGTTGTTGAAGTGACCCACTCAAAGAGCACCAGAGGGAAAGCTACTTATGAGGAGTCACTGAAGCAGCAAATAGAAGAATCCAAATCTGCTATAGATGTGGAGACTATACAGATGGAGCTGCAGATACAGAGAAGGTTGCAGGAGCTGGGCCCTAACATAGTTGTCCATATTGAAGATGATTTTTCAGAGAATAATTTTGACTTGACAAAAGCATGCTTGGCAGCATTGGCTCATAAGAATGAGTATTGCTCAGATACTATCATTCTTGCAATGCTCTAGTAAGTGTCTTTTATTTTATATTTGTTTGCAAAATAATCCTTATTGTACCTCCTCCCTTACACCTTACCCTAATTATTGTTTTGTCCAATGTAGCATGATGAGAAGCTGGCTGAACCATGCTGTACAGCATACAGTTCATATTATTGATCCTGCAATTTCCTTCAAGTTAAGAGATCCAAAGGAAACTCCCATGGATATTTCCAATTGGTTCAGACACTGTGATTTTGATCATGTTGATATTTTGCTACTTCCATACCATAACAAGTATGTGGGTGGCTGCTTCTTTTGGGATTTTTCTTCAAGATTGAGTACTCTTGTAGCCTTTGATTTCTTAATGCTTTTTTCCTTATGCAGTGACCACTGGAGCTTTGCTTCTATTGACATCCAGCAGAAGCAATGCTTTTTATTCAACTCTCTTAGAAACACACACAGAGAGGTGAAATTGTAAGTGGTTTGTGTGCTATTTTTAACTTTAAACTTCATTATTTGGATTTAATGCACACTAACTGAATTATATGTATTGTAGTTGTATTAGAAGACTTCTAGATGCATTGGATCACTGTCCTCCTAATGTCAATCTTTTGGATTCAATAGAGCCAATAGATTTAGAGGTAGAAAGTTGTTCCCTCTACTGATGTCTATTTCATGCTATGCCTTTGAACTTATTGAATAATTTTATTTTGTTCAGATATTAACAGTTTCTAACATATCTTTCCTATCCAGACACCACAACAAGATGATTCAAGTAGCTGTGGGACTGGAGAGTGCTGATTAGTGCCAAATATATACTTTCAAGCTATTTTGAGATAGGACAGCCAGAGCTTGTAAGAAAAAATAATTTTCATTTAGCTTCAAAAAATTTGATATTGGTACAAAGTGTTCTAAATCATCATATCTCATTGCAGATGAGAGAAGATAGCTTCAGCTCGAACTATGTGTATAGTTTCAGAGCTGATATAATTTGGAAGTTTTTGAAGTATGCCTCCCCCAAACCTATTGTACCAGCTACTGTAGAGTTGGGTGAGAGCTCTAAAGCCCGAGAAGGTGTCATACACCTTGATGACACAGATGATGCAGATGTGGTGCCACAGGAACAAGGACCTAGTGCTGATGAGGAGAAGCCACAAGAACAAGGACCTGCTCTGCTGTTGATGTTATTGAGGAGATGATGGAGCTGCTGATGTTATTGAGGAGATGATGGAGCAGCAGCAAACAGATGCTCCAGGGGCAGTAGAGGAGACAATGGAGCAGCACCAAGAGACTGTACACGACAGGATGGAGCAGCAGAAAATAGAATCTCCAAATAAAGATGATACGGTGAGCTTGGACCATGTAGAGCAGCCTCTAGATCAGCCTATAGATAAATAGAAAATTGTTGTCAAGAATATGTTCTACATATATAATTAAACACTTCTGTACAGAATTTCACTTTATTGAATATAATACCTTTGTTTATGGAGTCTGTGTTATCTCAATTTTCAAATTTTCAATGTCTTTGCATTTTATTGAACTCTCTCTTCTTTTGAGCACCTGCAAAAAAGCAATATGAAACAATAGAGTAAAGTAAACTAATAGCAGTGCTTAATGAGACTAGGATAAGTCACATGGTATACCTTCTTATTGTTGTAGATAAATAAAAAGTCCTTTGAAATAGAACCTTCTGTCTCAAATAGAATGTCATTGCGCAATTGAGCTAGGGAGCAACATTGTCTTAATGCGATATTGACTAGCACATCACCATTCTCAACAACATCAATATCAAGAAGTTTATTTTTTGCACCAAAAGAATCTTCATCTTGATCCATTGGGACTAGTTTTGTACCTAGCATTCGACTGCCCTTATAACAAAAAGAAAAAATGAAATTTTGTGATGCAACCATGTACTTCAGTTGCATAGAAGGTTGGACAACCTCACAAAACACTGAACTACATGTCTTCTTATCCCAACCTTTATCCAAAAATTGTGGCATGCATGCCAGACTTGTTGCTTTAACTATGAACATTGTTTTTGAAACCTTCACTGAAAAGGTATTAAACAAGTCTACAAAAACTGTGAGAGGCATGCATAAAGAAATTTTTATTATCCTTGTGGCAATATTGGGCCTCAGAGCTTTCTGTACTTCTTTGAAAAGCTTGGCCCTATATGCCTCTGTAACACTAAAATGTGGGAGAGGCCAATCCACTGAATTCCATGCCGGAAGGTCTTGTTTTCTTAACACACCATGTGTGTTTGCATTGTCCAGCAACAACTGATAAAAATGATCAGTAAAAAATATACCGGATTGAGCTAGCTCTGTTGCACATCGACCTTGGTATTGTTGTTCTCCTATCGATCCATGCAAAACATCTATAAATCCCAAAATACAATCGATGTTTTGCCATGTCTCATACGATGAAGGGTATAAATCTGAAATAAAATAACACAAGAATGTCAATAAGCAAAGAAAGAAAGCTTTGTCTTAAAAATCCATACACCTCATAAAGAACAAAACCACAATAGAAAAATATACAATCAGGCCTGTGTTGCGGAAGATCATTTGGATAGTCTCGCAAGACAAGTTCTTTATGCATGTACACATGCTGAATCAAAACTTCTTTCACCGATATCTTCCCTCTGGTGATTTTAAAATCTCGTACTCTTCCCTTCCATGATGCCAAGAAAATGTTTTTTGTCTGGGGTCTCTTTCTTTTGCTAGGTTGCATGAGCACCCATGCTCCTTTCGAAATAGTAAACCTTTCCTAAGTTCCTTCCATTTTGACTGTACTTGAATTCTCTATCGAAGAAATAGAAGAAGCAGGTCAACGGGGTAAGGATGTGTGGTATAATTCTGCCTTCATAGCATTATCATCCACAGAGCGTCTTCCACAAGAACGGCCATAGTTTTTATTCACCATGGAGACCTTGTGAATCTGTAACCACAGCAAAGTAATGTAAACAAGATAACAAAGTGAAGTTTCAAGAAAGAGAAAGTGGGCAGACAGATAGTTGACAAGAAACATCTTACTCTAAGCCAAACAGGATCAAGGGAGCAGTTTTGGAAAAGAAGAGGCTGCTGCACAATGAGGCAGTGGTGTAGAATGGTAGACCTTTCGAAGGAAAGGCAGCACAACATTTCAAAGTTCAAAGGAAGGTGGAAGCGGGAAGGCCCTTGTCAGAGAAAATGTCAGACTAGATTCTATCTTCATGTCCAAAGATCTTGTGAGAATAAAAAACCAATCTCCACATTAATGTAGCACGCTTGTACCTACATAAAATATTGTTTCTTTTATCTTTTTCTCTTATTTTTGTGAATTTCCAACGTTACGTTGGGCCTCTGTTCATTGGTTGAGAGCTTATTTTTCCAAACCGTAAAAGGCCCCAAAATGAGCTCCCTTTTTCCCTAATGTACACTCCCTAATAGTCTTGACTTCCTTATCCATCCTCTTAATCGTCTCTTTGGAAACCTCAACTTGGTTCTCTAGGTCTGAAAAGTTCACCGATGTATAATAGTTTTGTCCATAAATGGCCTCGAAATGTGCCATTTGGATGGAGCTATGCCATGAACTCTTGTAAGCAAACTCGACTAAAGGTAAGAATTAAATCCAATTGGTTTGCTTTTTATTGACATACATTCTAATAATATCCTCTAACACTCAATTTACTCTCTCAGTTTCCGCATCTATTGTTTGAGGATGAAATACCATGCTCATCCTGAGCTCAGTGTAGCATTGGCTCTATTGCCAAAAGAATTTGAGTTCCTATTAGACACTATACTTTGAGGCATACTATGCAAACAAAAAATGCATAGTATGCATACTATGCATACTATGCAAACAAAAAATGTCATTCACAAACAACTTGGCTACCTCAAGAGCACCATCTATCTTCTTTTCATAGGGAAGAAATGAGCCATCTTTGTTAAACGATTGACAACGACAAAGATAGTGTGATACAATTTAGTGATAAAGTCCATTGAAATCAATTCCCACTTCCTAGAAGGAATGTCTAAAGGTTGCATTGGACCTTGCATTCTATGTTGTTCAATCTTCACTTTTGCTGACAATGCAAACACTCTCTAATATAGCGTTCGGCATCACTCTTCAAACCAAGCCAAAAGAAAGCTTTTCAAACCTTACTATATGTTTTGTTATATCCAACATGTCCAGAAAATGCTGCATCATGACAATCATGAAGAATTTTGGCCTTAAAAGATGATTCACTAGGCACACAAAGTCTCTCATTATAGTACAAGTTCCCCTTGACTAAATGAAATTTTCCCTCAACCCTCTCAGATGGAGTCTTTGAAATTCTCTCTAGGATGCTCACATAAAAGATATCTCTCTCAATTTCAATTCTAATGTTTTCCATTATGTCCGAATGAACGACACTCAAGGAATTATTCTAGGGTCACCTACTCAAAAAGTGTTACAGAACCATGGTACATGGAGATTAGATTTTCCACAAATTAAATAATAAAAGAAATTAGCCATAACATCATAGCATAAATCAAGAGCATGAAAATCAAAGAACACAAGATTGGGTGCAATATCCCCCCCCCGACGTGTGTGGCTCCACGGCATATTAGTCCTTAGAAGGATCGCGAAAAGTGTGTTAGTGTCCGGTCCAACCCACGAAACTTGAGTGGTTCCAAACCACTTAGTCGGATCCAGAGGAGACACTACTAATGCTACTCTACCCAACATGATAAGCCAATGCTAGCGCGTTGCACCGCCGAAGAGAGTTAGTCGCGAGACATCGCAAAGGTTAGTTCCTACATCTGATGAGATTCTTAATGTGGCTCTTAACTTTGGTTCCAAATAGGAGTCACGTCTAGACAGCAATGACATTGAACCCAGGTTGTAGTGACAAGACATATCTAGACAGTAAGCACTAACACAAATTAGGAATCAAATAGACTTGCACAGTACAGAGAGGCTTGAGGGTTCAGCTTATGAGCACTCCCCGTATTCAACTCCTCTTCAACCTCCCTTGAGGCTTGACCCATATTGTCCTCCATATTGTCCATAGTGTCACGATCATTCATATCCCCTCCATCCATTTTCTCTATGGCAAAGGACAACTTCCTTGGTCTCCCTTTTGGCTTACCGGGTTACCGGCCATGAAAATATAATTTTTTTCCAAGAGTTGATGATAAAATAAAGTAGAGATGTCAACATGAGGTGAGCTAAGTCTTGTTAGAAAGCTCTTAAGATGCCCTATCCATCTATGGAAAAATAGTGGAAATCGGATGTGTCCTAGTATTCTCTACTTTAGAGTTAACATCGATATGGTTGAAAATGAAGATTTTTCCCTAAAATTGTGAGGCTTCGGTTCAAAAATCATAATAAAATTCAAAGAGAATAGAATTTGCACAAAGTTTCAAGGTAGAAAGAGAACAACTCTAAATATAATCAAGAAAGTTCTTACAACAATTTGATATGAAGCACTCTTGGAAGAAAGAGCTCGAACCACCAGACCACCCCCAAGCTATCTCACTCGCACTCTCACTCTAATGAACAACTCGCACTCACACTCACACAGGAACTCTCACACTCATAATCTTCTTATTATTCCGTTTTCTCTAAGTTCCTCTTCTTCCCCCAAAAAGCCAAAAGTAGCCCTTTTTAGGCTTTCTCAAACCGTGTGCCCTTTTTAGGCTTTCTCAAACCGTGTGCCATATTTTTGGCGATGTACTCCTTTTTTTGTGGAAAAGCGTGTTCAGGAAGCCTTCTTCAGACGTAGTCATCATTCCCATGAGATAATGTTTTTTTTCACACTCGAAAAACAACCCTTTCTCATGGTGCGCCACTCATGCCTCAGACCGGATGAGGATGCTCTCAGTAGCTCATCTCAAACGTTCCATCCTCCTCTTCGACTTTGTATCTGTTCGTCCAAGGCTAAATCTTTGTCCTTCACCTCTGTTTAGGACTTGACACAAAAACCTAAGCACATTTTTAGCACAAAATCACTCAAAAACTAGTTTGGAGTCACCAAATGAATGTGAAATATGTGAATCACAAAATTCACTCGAGCAAAGTTGTTCTATGTACAAAATGGAAAAAATATCTCATACAAAACTTCTCCTAATTCCATCTCTAGCCTAATCAAAACTCACCCACGAAAATGGCTACCTGAAAATGACGAAAACCCAAAAAAAAATTTCTACAACACAAAATTTTGTCAAAACACGTTAGATGTCCTAACAAAGCATTCTAAACACTTTCTATAACATGAATTTCTGAAAAAATATTTATACAAAATTATGAAGCGTCACAATCACCCCTTCTTTCAGAACTCTATCCTCAAAGTTTAAATGAAGGAAATTCAGCATGCAAAGAATCTAAGTCTACCCACGAAGCATCTTCTATAAGGAATATACATCCCACTTAACAAAAACTTCTACTATAGTCCTATTAAGTTGCCTCGTCTTTCTATCCAAAATGAATTTTCGATCCTCAAACTCCCATCTTCTTAAATCCTAAATTTTTTCTACAAAACATGAGAAGGATTAGCAACATAACTATAAACTTACATGGAAAACAGGATGCACTTTTATATTGCTAGGCAATTCTAGTTCATAAGCCAATGTTTCCACCCTCTTTAAGATTTTAAAACGACTAGCAAAACAGGGTGAGAGTCTCCTATCCTTCCCAAGAAATAAGTTGCTTTTCTTAGGGATGACTTTCAAAAATACCATATCACTGGCTTTGAACTCACAAGGTGCATGCTTCTTGTCATAATAGAGTTTATGTCTATGTTGAGCCTTCTTGATACACTCCCTAATAGTCTTGACTTCCTCATCCATCCTCTTAATCGTCTCTTTGAAAACCTTAACTTGGTTCTCTAGGTCTGAAAAGTTCACCGATGTATAACAGTTTTGTCCATAAATGGCCTCGAAAGGTGCCATTTGGATGGAGCTATGCCATGAACTCTTGTAAGCAAACTCGACTAAAGGTAAGAATTAAGTCCAATTGGTTTGCTTTTCATTACTCTCTCAGTTTTCCCATCTGTTTGAGGATGAAATACCATGCTCATCCTGAGCTCAGTAGTACCAATGGCTCTAAATGTGTCTAGCCAAAAAAATTTGAATTCCTATCAGACACTATACTATGCAAATAAAAAATTTCATTCACAAACAACTTAGCTACCTCAAGAGAACCATATGTCTTCTTCATAGGGAAGAAAAGAGCCATCTTTGTTAAGCGATCGACAACTACAAAGATAGTGTCATATCCTCCTCTAGCAGTGGGAAATTTAGTGCTAAAGTCCATTGAAATCAATTCCCACTTCCTAGAAGGAATGTCTAAAGATTGCATTGGACCTTGCATTCTATGTTGTCCAATCTTCACTTGCTGACAATGCAAACACTCTCTAATATAGAGTTGGGCATCACTCTTCAAACCAAGGCAAAAGAAAGATTTTCGGACCTTACTATATGTTTTGTTATATCCAACGTGTCCAGAAAATGGTGCATCATGACAATCATGAAGAATTTCGGCCTTAAAAGCACACAAAGTCTCTCATTATAGTACAAGCTCCCCTTGACCAAATGAAATTTTCCCTCAACTCTCTCAGATGCAGTCTTAGAAATTCTCTCTAGGATGCTCACATAAAAGAGATCTCGCTCAATTTCAGCTCTAATGTTTTCCATTATGTCCAAATGAATGATAATCAAGGAATTATTCAAGGGTAACCTACTCAAAGTGTTACAAGACCATGGTACATGGAGATTAGATTATTCTACAAATTAAATAATAAAAGAAATTAGCCATAACATCATAGCATAAATCAAGAGCATGAAAATCAAAGAACACAAGATTGGGTGCAATACCCCCCCTGACATGTGTAGCTCCACTCCCACACGTGGTATTTAAATCATATTAATAAATTTAGCCCTTGGAGCCATAAATAGCATAGCTTTTTCAAAATTTGGCTTTTTACAAAGATGAACTCTAGTGTAATGCTTTTAAAGTATCTCATCAAAAGTAAACCTTACCCAACATATGTACAATGGGCCAAACCATACAAAATCAAATATTTAGCACACATGCTTGGCTAGATAATCTCATCCAATATCCACCTTACTTGTCTCAAACTCATGATCTATACTCAACATAATCCACAATGTTAGATCACAATTACTTTGGAATCACTCACAAAAATAATTCTAACAAATGGAAATCATTCACTGCCATGCTTCAAACATGAACCATGCATCACACATTTAATTGGATTCACTCCCATGATAAAATATTTTGAAAAATCTCACTCCCGTGATAGTCCTCCCATTTGAGGAGACAACCGTCCTCGGTTGTAATTAGCATACACAAGTGATCAAACGCATTAATTGTTCTCACATTGGATTCACTCACAATGTCATTATATATTTAAGTGGATTCCCTCCCACATGTCCTCACACGCATCACACGCCCACCCCCACATGCTTGCAAAGTTTGGTCACCCCATCAAAGCATGTTTAGGTATGATGGTATGGGAAGAGTGGGATTTTATATGGCCTGTCAAAGCACCAAGAGACTTGAAAAATCCAGACTGGGTGTGCTGATTTCTAACCCAAACATGCTCCGATGGGGACCAAACTTTGCAAGCATGTGGTGGTGGGTTCCCCCCACATGCTTCCCCAAAGTTTGGTCACCACCATGAGAGCATGTTTGCGTACGATGGTATGGGGAAGAGCAGGATTTTCCATGGTCTCTCAAGCACTAAGAGACTTGAAAAATCCACACACTAGGTACTAATTGCTAACCCGAACATACTCCGATGGGGACCAAACTTTGAAGATATGTGAGGGGGTGGGACCCCCACACATGCTTGCAAAGTTTGGTCCCCATCGGAGCATGTTTAGGTACAATGGTATGGGAAAGAGCGGGATTTTCCATGGCCTCTCAAGAACCAAGAGACTTGAAAAATCCGTACTAGGTCCTAATTGCTAACCCAAACGTGTTCCGATAATTTACAAATTTGTGGGGGTGGGTCCCCCCCCAAATGCTTGCAAAGTTTGGTCACCATCGGAGCATATTTGGGTATGATGGTATGGGGAAGAGTAGGATTTTCCATGGCCTCTCAAGCACAAAGAGACTTAAAACATTCGCACTAGTTTCTAATTACTAACCCAAACATGCTCCCATGGTAGCCAAACTTTTCAAGCATGTGGGGTGGGTCCCCCCCACATGCTTGCAAAGTTTGGTCACCATCAAAGGTATGTTTGGGTACGATGGTATGGGGAAGAGCGGGATTTCCATGGCATCTCAAGCACCAAAGACTTGAAAAATTTATACTGGGTGCTAATTGCTAACCCAAACATGCTCCGATGGTAACCAATCTTTGTAAGCATGTATGGGGGACTCACACCCACATGCTTGCAAAGTTTAGTCACCATCGGAGAATGTTTGCGTACGATGGTATGGGAAGAGCGAGATTTTCCATGGCCTCTTAAGTACCAAGAGACTTGAAAAATCCGCACTGGGTGATAATTTCTAACCCAAAAATGCATCAAGGGGACCAAACTTTGTAAGAATGTGGGGGTGTATCCCCCCCCCACATGCTTGCAAAGTTTGATCACCATCGGAGCATGTTTGGCTACGATGGTACGGGAAAGGGCGAGATCTTCCATGGTCTATCAAGCATGAAGAGACTTGAAAAATCCGCACACTAAGCACTAATTGTAAAAGCCAAATATGCTCTGATGGTGACCAAACTTTGTAATCATGTGGGAGTGGGTCTCCCCCACATGCTTGCAAAGTTTGGTCACCATCAAAGCATGTTTGGGTACGATGGTATGGGAAAGAGCGGGATTTTCCATGGTCCCTTAAGCATTAAGAGACTTGGAAAATCCGCAGTGCCTGCTAATTGTTAACCTTAATATGATCCGATGGTGGTGACCAAACTTTGCAAGCATGTGGGGGGGGACCCACCCCCCACATGCTTGCAAAGTTTGGTCACCCCATCAGAGCATGTTTGGGTACGATGGCATGGGGATTTTCAACAAACAATATGATAGCCAAGTGTTAAAAAAATAAAAAAACCATGAACAACAACTAATGTGAGCTAACCCAGCTACTCTGGGTTTAGCCACTAACTCAAAAGATCAAGGCATATTACCCCAACTAGTTTGAGGTTAGTCACTGTTGCCAATAAATCTAAGTACAATGTAAGTGAGCTAACCCAATTAATCTCAGTTTTGTCACTATCTATCAACACGGGAACCCAATCAATATCGTCATATCTGACCTGCATGTCGAGGCTTTTGTGCACAACATCGAGGAGGCTCTACCGGTTTGCGGGGGTCGTTGAATATCTGCGGGGAGGTCTACCTCAAAGGAAGGATCATAAGCTGGTGTTGGTGTACTCGGGAGCTTACGAGTCCCATAAGCTGCTATAGCCCTCTCCCTCTCTCTACGTCGTACTATTGTAAGACGTCTCTATCTGTAAATCCAAAATCTCTAATTAGCAATGGTACATGCCTGCCACTCTGCGCGTGTAAGCTGAGGTGTAAGCTCCTCTGCTGCTCTGCTGTAAGGACATGCTGCTCATGAGAAGCAGCACTACTGCTACTAGCACCATTACTCAAGGTGTCACTAGGACCAGCACCACCCACACGCTTGTGTGCTATGAGCTAGCTCTCGTGAAGGACTCTCTGGTATGAATCAAACTCGTGTGCACTCCACTCAATCTCTGGAGGCACCTCAAGCTCCTGATCTCTATCGTCATCGAGGCGTCGAGTCCTCAGTCAGTAGGTGAGGTAAAATCAAGTGGCCTGCCAGTCCTATCATCTACTCCAGCAAAGCTTGGGTGAAAATCATCAATGCCCAAAACTCTGTATGTCGCTAGGTCAATGCGTGTGCGACAAGAGAGACATGCCGAGAAACGTACTAGATCCTAGGGTGATGCAAGACAAATGGAAAAAATGTCCACATCCCAGAGCATATCCACCAGTACTGTCAATTTCCTTGAGACATAGAGTGCAGTAGGCATCACGGAGGAATGGTGGTGCATCCTGAGGGAGAGGTCATCAAAAAACGTCTGTAAATAGGCCGTGGATATAGTCAATATTAGATAATTTGGAAAAAAACTCATGATTTTTGGAATCAATTACTCTATATAGTTTTTGACATATCTTAAGCATACCAACTCCAAATTTGTCGGAGATCATAGCTTTAGATTCTAATCTTCAAGATCTTTCCAATTATATGTCACATGAGAGGGTTTTGATAAACTTTTAGAAGTTCACGACGATGATCCCATTTTTCAAATGGGAATAAAAATTTTCCCAAATTATCTAATATGGTTTTTAGACTAAGAGGCAAGTAAGGCACTGTCACATCTAAAGATCTACGGAACTCCCAAACATGCAGCATCAATTACTCTGCCCTCCTATGCTGTGCAATCCGCTCCATAATCATGTGCTACGCCGCCTCAGCTCTAGAACTCTCTACCTCAGTCCGAGCCTACTTAAAAAGTAAAGAATACAAATAATTGTTTAGTCTCTCTCATTAGGTATTAGTTAAAGAAATTTATAACTTTAGACCTTAATTATAACTCTTTTACGTACAAGAGAAACCTACCTACTGGATATCAGACTCTCTCACATGGTGTGCCTTTGCCGTTCGCAATGCACCTCTAAGGGCGATCAATCTCCGCTCTCGCCTCTATCAACTCCTGAGTGAGTCTCTCACTAGTAGGTGTGGGACCCTACGTGACACAAGAAACCA
The DNA here is from genome assembly GCF_041138505.1 of Cibotium barometz. Lineage (NCBI taxonomy): Eukaryota > Viridiplantae > Streptophyta > Polypodiopsida > Cyatheales > Cibotiaceae > Cibotium > Cibotium barometz. Next base: position 33,918,691 of record NC_141107.1, on the reverse strand, counting down.
TGTAGCTCATTTTAAAAATATAGAAAAGTACAAATAAACATGTAAACAAATGACTATGAAAAAACTTAAGAAGTAATAAATGTATAAATACCTCGACATCTGTCGTCAGTTATTGATCGTGAGAATTAGTGCACCATGTACTAAATGCTCACCATGGTACTCTGTACGTCGATACCCACCTGGGTGCCAAGAGCCTCGACCGTCAACAGAGGCACAAACGCAGGATCTGTAGCAACTACACAAAGGGCTGGTGGAGGCCACCTACCCTGGTCCTAGAGACGGCCTTGACTAGCACCGCCAACCGGGCTAATGGTTAGTGTAATCCACCTCCTCTCCTAAGACAAACTCTGCATATAATTGATTTGCGAAGTATATGGGAATCTAGCAATTGCTCGGCATCCTCCCATATGTGACAACACATCGACTATAGATATGTGCTGCCAAATGAGGATGCGAACACCGTAAAATAGTAAGGGGCTTGGCCGCATCCTATGGCTATCAAGGAAAAGGTCTAAGTAGGCTCCATCCCTAATCGAACCAAGATCACAAACCTGACGATATGTCAGGCCATGTGACACAAGAGCAGTGCGATGGTGGGCTATCCACCCATCTACATAAACAATATCGTGAAGGCTACGGAGGGACGATGGCATCTCCTCCAAGTCCGACACGATATATAATGTAGATGGTGTGTCTCTAGCATTCCTACACAGATAGCCACTAACTTGCGGTCTATCGAGCTGCGATGAGGTCCACAAGATGTTGAAATGTCAAGCTCGTATACAGCTGGAGGATAGCACATGGGTGCTGACAGAGTGATAGTATGGTAGATAGATATCGTGTGGTGTGTTCATGACCACGTCCAGCTGGTCATGTGTGGTGTGGACATAACATTAGGTTTATCTTGTAGTGTGGACAGAACACTATGTTGTGTTCCTCTTTTGTGTGTGTGAGAGAGATGGTGACTATGGCTTCTCTCCTTCTTTATGATTGATGGATATGGATTAGGGTTTGCTTCTCTTGTGTGTGCTCTCTCCTGCTTCTGTTTTTTATCATGGTATCAGAGCCTAGAGCTCATTAGCTGAGTTGTGAGAGTGAGTGAGAGAAGAGGGAAGAAGAGGAAAAAGCTGTGAAGGAAGCCATTGGAGCTTGGAGCAAAGGAGAAGCTGTGGAGCACACACCGGCATCAGATGTGAGAGCTAAGGACCATTGGTAAGTGTAGCAAGACCCCCTCTGCGGATTGCAGGTATCAAGAGCAAGTGTAAGAGAAGATTAAAGGTGCAAAAGCAAGCAGAAAATTTCTGTTTTGAAGCTTTAATGGAAAGCTTATGAAGGAAAGTGTCTTGGCAAATGTATTGGATCAAATGCAAAGCAAACACTGAGGCTCTCATGTATTGTGAATGAACACATGTATTAGCAACTTTGGGGCAAGTCATTGCATGGAAAATTGATGCTTTACAGGCAATTTGTGAAGAAAAAAACTCTGGTTTTTTGGACCTACAAAAACAGAGAACATATGCTCGGTGGAGGATCGAATGCGGAAGATTGAAGCAAAATTGAGCCAAACCCTTCATACCCATGATGCATTAGGTCATTGCTAGGAAGTTTATCAACTCATTGGTGATTTCCCCTCTCTCCTAGAGCTCCAGGAGCAGGCGACGTGTTTTCTAGCAGATTTTGGACAGTTTTCATCATCTACACTCATATTTGATCATTACAAGGTCTTTACAAGAGGTTGAAGTCACTTGGAGCTTAGCAAATACTTGTTTGGAGCTGACATTAACATTTGGGAAGCTTACTTGAAGGATTTGGAGCTCATTCAACTCAATAACCAGTCATTAGCAAAAGTACAGAACTGTGTTGCAAAAACAGAGCATTTTTAATCAAGGCATTAATCCTTGTCTATATCAAATTGGCCTAATTCCTTTGGTACAAGTAGAGTCCTATGAGTTGCTAAACTTTTGATTCAAAAAGTTTTGAATTTGGATAAGATTTGAAGGAGATAGAGCACTTTTAGTGAGAGGTGGTACCTGACAGATGCAGAAAAAAGCAAACCAGGAAGCTACAAAAATTGGTGGTTCTCATTCACCTTGAAGAATTTGATCAAACCCTTCTAGGATATGTTGGAGCAATGTGTTGGGAAGCCAATGCAAGTTGAATCATTGAATTTGGACAAGATTTGAAGGATTTAGAGCATAATCTTGACTGGTTACTGGCGAGAAATTACTGGCGAGAAAAAAAACCAGAAATTTTTTTGTGAAGAAGTATCATTTGGTTTCAACTTTGATCGAGTATACATTGTTGGTGAATCATTGTGGGATGTTAATGCACACAATTTGCAAGCATTTGATGTGATTTGGAGAGATTTGAAGCTTTACAGGTCCGGTGTACAACTTGTCAAAGGGGTACATCTTCTATATTTTTGCAACAATGGGAGATGGTCCGATACAGATTGTTGGAGAGAAGCTTGACCGCACTAACTTTCAAGTGTGGAAGTTTCGAATGAAGAGTTTTTTGAAAGGCAAAGGTTTATGGAGTCTTGTCTCGGAGGAAGACCCGAAGCCATACCTACCTCCTCAACCAAATAATGCTCAGTTACTGGCTCACAAGCAATGGGTAGAGCGGTCTTCGAAAGTGTTGCATTATTTTTCAATATGTGTAACAGATGCCTTGCTTATTCACATCCAAGATGCAGATACACCGAAAGAAGCATGGGGTATATTGTGCCGAATGTATGAGACAGACACTGGTGCAAGGAAGATACAACTAAAGCAACAGATTCATAGTGTAACACGAAGGAATAGGAGTATACATGAGTATGTTCAGGAAATCAAGGGTTATGCAAATTCCTTGTCAATCCATGCTCCGATGGATGATGATGATTTGGTTGCTCTCACATTGCGTGGTTTAGGCAAAGAATACAAATCTTTTGACACTTCCATCTCAGTAAGGTTGGGAGGAATGCCAGACTTTAATGAGCTTGTGTCATTGCTCATTGTGGAAGAATTGAAACTTGGCCTTGGTGGTATGAGTGTTACAGGTGGTGCATCCTCATCAAGCAATGATGAGCATGCAAGGAATCAGGCTTTTTACTCATCTAGAGGCTTTTGAGGCAGGGGGAGATTTACCCCTCGAGGCCGTGGAGGACGTGGTTGGAATGACAAGTCTACTCAACCACAATCAAATCAGAATTTTCAGAATTCTCAGTCATCATTTGGATCACGTGGAGGTCGTGGATTTCAATCCCATAGGGGGAGATTTGGAACAGGTGCTCGTGGTAGAGGACGATGGCAAGGTCCTCAACAAAATTTGAATGGGATTGAATGTCACTATTGTGGCAAACTTGGACATATGGCAAAAGATTGTTACAAAAAGCAGAATGATGTGAGGAATGGAAGACCACAACATGGAAATTATGCATCTACTAGTAACAATGATGGGAGTTCAAATCACCTTTTTGCAATGAAGCACATTATGGGGACAATGGATTCTCAGAATGCAGGAGATGAGTCATGGTATATGGATTCAGGTGCCTCAAACCACATGACATGTCATGGTGAGTGGTTTGAGAAGATGCAACCATTGGATACAAATGGTTATGTGGTCACAGGAGATGATACTCAGCATCTTATAACACATGTTGGCAGTGTGCCTTTGAGGATGCATGATGGAAATGTGAAGAATATGTCAGAAGTGTTATATGTACCATCCATCACAACGAATTTGGCATCAGTAGGCCAAATGGTTGAGCAGGGATTACAAGTAAGATTCAATGAGAATGGCTGTTTTGTGGAAGACTTTAAGCATGGCTGTAAATTGATTGCCAAGGGCAAGAAGGAAGGAAGGTTGTTCAAATTGGATGCAGGCATACCAGAATTGAGCTTAGCCATGTTTTCAAAGAGCAATGGGATTGTGCAGGACATTGACATGTGGCACAAGAGGATTGGACATGTCAATATACAGAGATTAAAGAACATGCAAACAAGAGGCATTGTCAGTGGATTGCCTCGATTCAGATATGATGGACATATGCATGTTTGTGAAGCCTGTCAGTTTGGAAAGCAGGCAAGGTTGAGGTTTCCTAGAGAAGGAAATATGAGTAATAGGCCACTTAAGATAGTACACAGTGATGTATGGGGCCCTGCACAAAATCCATCTATCAAAGGAAGTCTATACTATGTGACATTTATAGATGACTTCAGCAGGATAACATGGATATATTTTTTGAAAGAGAAGAGTGAAGTGCTGGAAAAGTTCATGGATTTCAAAGCTCTTGTAGAAAAGCAATATGGCTGTTGGATTAAATGTTTGAGAACAGATGGAGGTAGTGAATACACCTCAAAAGCTTTTGAGCATTTCTTGCGGAAGCATGGGATAAGAAGACAGTTGACATGCAGGTATACACCTCAGCAGAATGGTGTGGCTGAGAGAAAGAATCGAGTCATATGTGAAGTGGCAAGGGCAATGCTCAATGAAAAGAGCATGCCAGATTACTATTGGGCAGAAGCATGTGCTACTGCAGTGTATAATCCTGAACAAAACACCTACAGCAGCCATTCATGGAAGCACGCCAGAGATGCGGCTTACAGGTTACAGGCCAGACATTGGACATCTCAAAGTCTTTGGATGCATAGCTTATGTCCATGTGCCTGATGAAAGAAGACGGAAGTTGGATCCTAAGGCAAAGAAATGTGTATTTGTTGGATATGCACAAGAACTGCATAACTGAGATCTGGCCTCGTAATGGTCATGTAGATAAGACTACCAACCATTTTCCTGTACATGGTGATATCATCAAGCTCATCACCCAAATCAGCCCTAAGCTTCATGTTTTGCTCTAATGGTGTCAACATTGGTTTGCATGCTGTCATACCATACTTTGCCAGCATGTCAAGTGCATATTGCCTTTGCACCAGCCATATACCCTTGCTTGTTCTAATCACCTCAATGCCAAGAAAGAACCTTAAATCACCAAGGTCTTTCATATCAAACTCTTTGCATAAAGAGGTCTTAACCTCATCAATGCCTTTCCCACAATCACCTGTGATAATCAAATCATCAACATAAATGACTATCATCACGATACCATCATGTGTCTTCTTCACATAAAGTGAAGAGTCAGCATTTCCAACCACAAATCCAATACTGACAAGATATCTGCTGATCTTGTCACTCCAAGCACGAGGTTTCAACCATAGAGTGCTTTCTTTAACTTGCAAACGAAAGTAGGATATTTTGGATGTACATATCCTTCTGGCTGTTCCATGTACACCTCTTCTTGTAATTCACCATTCAAGAAAGCATTTTTTACATCCATTTGATGTAAAGCCCAACCTTTTTGTGCTGCTAGTGCAATGATAGACCTCACTGTAGCCATCTTAGCCACTGGGCTGAAAGTTTCATCATAATCAAGACCATAAGTTTGTGCATATCCTTTAGCGACCAGCCTTGCCTTATGTCTCTCTAGGCTGCCATCTGACTTGCACTTTACCTTATACACCCATTTGCAACCAATTGCATTCTTTCCTTGAGGTAACTCAGCCAATTCCCATGTATCATTTTTGTCCAAAGCATCCATCTCTTCATCCATGGCTTTCTCCCATACATGCTCTCCAATAGCCTCTGTATAGCATGTAGGTTCCACATGCTTTACCATAGATGTCATGTATGCATAGTGCATAGCAAAATCTCTATATGTCAATCTTTCAACTGGATATCTGACTCTCTGGGATCTCCGCAATGCATGCGGGTCACTCTGTACACCTGTAACTCTAGCATGTGGTGGCACATATCTGTCCTGCCTAGCACCAGGTGTGCGTAAAACAGGTATGCCGAGCTCCTCATCCAGACTCTCAGAACTAGATGACTCATAACCTGTGATTCCAATTCCTTCGACTTTCTTCTTTCCTTTATCCATAGCACTACTCCCAGTGCTCACACTCTCATGCCTCAAACGTCCTGACCATGGACGTACACTGCTACTCTCAGCTTCTGCTGCTGTTGGCCCAGACATAGTAGTAGAACTAGAACTTGCTTGTGATGGCAAGTTCACAGGCACATTAGCCTCAAGTGAGTCAATGACTCCCTCATCTTTTGCTTTGTACCAACTAGCAAGCTCATCAAACACCACATGTCGTGAGATGACTACTTGTCTAGTTTGAGGGTTATAACAATGAGTCAGTTTATGCAGAGTCCTCGTAAACCTCACCTGGATGCTGTGAGACGTATTCTGAGATACGTCAAAACTACCGTGCATTATGGTCTTTTCTATGAGGCAGGAAAAGACATGTATGTCTATGGATATACAGATGCAGATTGGGCCGGTAGTGCATATGACAGGCGGTCTACCAGTGGCTATGTTTTCAGCCTTGGTAGTGGAGCTGTGAGTTGGAGCAGTAAAAAGCAACCTACAGTTGCTTTATCTACCACAGAGGCAGAGTATCGTGGAGCAGCCATAGCTGCATGTGAGGCTATGTGGTTGAAGAAGTTGCTAGACGATGTCAGGATACAGAGTGATATGAGAGTTGTCATTCATTGTGACAACATGAGTAGTATTCAGCTTGCTAGCAACCCAGTTTATCATGCCAGGACCAAACATATTGAGGTCCACTATCATTTCATCAGAGAGAAGGTGCTAGATAGGCATGTTGATTTGACATATGTGCAGACAGATGAGCAGGTTGCAGATATCTTTACCAAAGCACTTGGTAAGAATAAGTTCGAGTATTTCCGTACTAGATTGGGAGTCCTAGAGATGGACATGTCGAGCTTGAGGGGGAGTGTTGAAATGTCAAGCTCGTATACAGCTGGAGGATAGCACATGGGTGACAGAGTGACAGTATGGTAGATAGATATCGTGTGGTGTGTTTATGACCGCGTCCAGGTGGTCATGTGTGGTGTGGACATTACATTAGGTTTATCTTGTAGTGTGGACAGAACACTATGTTGTGTTCCTCTTTTGTGTGTGTGAGAGAGATGGTGACTATGGCTTCTCTCCTTCTTTATGATTGATGGATATGGATTAGGGTTTGCTTCTCTTGTGTGTGCTCTCTCCTGCTTCTGTTTTTTATCACAAGAGACGACCGATCCTCAGTCCTCGCGTGACTCCATGCTAGAATCTAAGCCTAACACAAACGAGCAGATCAATGTGAAAGGCCAAAGTGAAATGCCCAATGCTTAGTGATAAGTAGCACTAAAGAAGCTATAAAACAATAATAAGGAGCCCACTAATTGCTAATCCAAATCAAGAGAGCAAGGAGAGTGAAAACGACATGTGACAATGAGCCGAAAAAAACTTTTCAGTTTTATAACCTCAGTGGGGTTTTTACTTGAGTGTTTACAGCTAAACCAAATCTTAGAAGATTGAGCTTCTTAAATAGTCAAAGGTACTCAAGGACACAAGGATGTGGATTGTAAAAAAATTGACCTCGAGAATCCTACAAAATTAGTGAAAGCTGAGCAGCTCGTAAAGAACAAAAGTGGACAGTATAAATTCCTTATTGAAGACTGACCAAAACCCCGACCCCAATCCAAACCCAAATCTAGATCAAAACTTAGTTATTCTATAGATGGATTTTAGATATGAGTAGAGGTGATTATATGCGATGCCTAGCAATATAGATGTGCTAGATGTTTAATACACACACACACATGTATATTGTAAGATACAAGTTACAACACATTCCATCACCAAGGATAGCGGTACGATCAATCCCAACCCATTGTAAGAGCTATCTCATCATCGGTACCTCTTCTGGAGACAAACCAAGTTATAAGCGATCTCCATAGAGTTGGGGGTTCTACCTAGTATGTCAAGGATTGCTTTTTGGTTTCTAGTCTCTTGTAAGGAATCACATGACTCATTAGGTCCACCCAACCACCCGCTTCCCAGTGACTAGTACGGTTCATCTATGAGGTTTACCTAAATTACTAGGCACATTGTTTCACTGATGTAAGTTATAACATGATCCATTTATTTATCCTTGTGCACAGGTTCCTTTATCCCTTCATGAATGCATTCTTTTCCAATCAAGTCAGACTACACACACAGAAAGAAATTCATCATAAAACAAATTATAATTTCGGACCCTTCGCATCCCGAGATTCATCCATCTCCAATGCCTCGGCTCACCGAGTCACAAAACAGTCTAAAGCTTACAACCGTCGTGGCGAAAAATCACTCGCACAGTAGAATGGGAAGTGTCCCCTTCACCCCCTTCTTGCTATGGAAGACCTTTCCAACTCAAGCTTGTAACTATTAGAAAGAACCCTCGTCCTGCCCCATGGTGGGATATGCAACGAAGGCAATTGCCCTGATCTCTATTCCAAGTATTTCTAGAGTTTGTTGCCCTGAGTGGGGAGTACCCGATTTTCCCAAACCAATCACTAAACTGATCGCATCCGAATGATTTTCCCAAGAGAATATGTCTCTTAGTGAATAAAGAAAACAATTTTAAAACAGATCTCCATACTCATCATAGTCTTTTATTTCCATTGTCATTTGTAGCAATCCATGCAACCAAAAATTACATACATAAGATCCTACACTTACCTCTCTAATATATGACTGGATGCATCAGACAATCTATTGAACCATATTTTCAAATCTACTATTTAGAGTTAGGCACTTACATGGCAAGGAGTAGATTGACCAAAACTTACAGTCATCGAGAATGGCCACTTTCCCTTTGAGGTTGATCACAATTGAGAGTTCAATGTGCCGGATTTCCATTACTATCCACTATGGTCTCATTTTTAGATTTTCTTGTATCATTTATATCCTCATCTCAAACCCCATCGACCTAATAAAAATAGTACAGATAGGCTACTATTGGGGCCACCACCAAAGGATCACCACCATCCATTACCCATCTGATAAGGGTTGCTTGCCATCACCTTCATCCCTGTAAATGAGTGAGCGAGAGTTAGGGTGGTGACGGGGGTTGGTGGGACTGGGAGAGGGCGTGGTGAAGGTTGTTGGCTATGGCTCCCAACTCCAAAGGAAGTCTTCTAGTGAAAGTTGCTACTAAGGGACAGCCATTCTAGATTGCTACGTTTGGGGAGGTTTGGTAGAATGGTATCCTATAACAATTAATGTTAAGGATAAACTTTCTTTGTACCAATATTATGAAGGTTTTACCCCTCGGGAAAGTTTCCCCAAGCCATAAGCTCTTCTAGTAAGAGTAGGCTTGGAAGAGAGGACGGAAGAGCCTCGCCCAGTGCAACTTAGATCCATGATCGTGAGGCTCGTGCAATTTTCTAGGCCTTCTACCGTGAGATTATTATCTTGCAATAGAAGTTGCTTAAACTGAGGTGCGTAGAATTTATCAAGCACACTCCCAGACATGCTATTGATGCTCAAATCTAGCTTGGCCAAGTAGTCGCATTCAGGAGAAGCAGCCAGCAAAGGCTCTGTTAGATTGTTGAAAGAGTGGTTGAGGAGGCGAAGGCTTGTGCACAAGAGGTAGAGAGGAGTGGAAGGTTAAGTTGGCAAAGAGAGTATCGAGGGAGCGAACTGGGAGACATATAGGCTTAGCGGCGTCTGGAGTGAGAGAGTGAATTGGCGAGGGAGCGAAGCTCTGAGGGAGCAAGAGAGAGGGGTAAGGAGAATCGTAGAGGGAGGGTGTGAACTGGGGGGTGATGAGACAACCTGAGGACGGGGGGTGGCTGCCTGCAAAGGGATGACAATGAGGGGGTGTGTTATTGAGACGAGAGGAGAGGCGGGGATCTGTCACGCTGAGACGAGAGTCGCTGTCATTGTTGAGAGGAGGGTAGGTTTTATAGGAGCACGAGGGGGGGCCTGGAGTGTTGCAAATGAATGAGCACGAGAGAAAGAAGGAGTTAGCAGCGATA
>NC_141107.1:33898839-33903839 GCF_041138505.1 Cibotium barometz | reverse complement strand
TGGCATTGATCATCAGTTTTCGAAAAGCTCCAATCATTTTTGTACAATGCTTGCTTGCATCAACTAACTATAAGAATCCAAAGCAAAGTAATGAAATTGAAAAGATTCCTACCTAAATTTGACTAGTATTATACTTTAAAGGACCCATTAACCTTCAAGAAAAATTTTGGGCTTCTTGACTATCTGTTGAAGAAAGAAAAGAGCATGGTTTATCATCTAAGGTGTCACAATGTCAGACTCTGATTTGATTCTATCTTTTTTTGTGCAGTGTTTTTCAAACAGTAAGAGCCACCGACTTCACAGATCTGCAATGGTTGTAGAAAAAAAATCCATAAAAGAAAGTGGCCTTAGAGCCACAATGGCAGAGGAAGCCAATTTGGTAAGAATATGATCTCCTTAAAACATACACATATACATTCAAAATACACACACATATATGCATATGCATGCACATACACATGCACATACAAAATACACACACATATATGCATATGCATACGCATACGTATACACATACACATGCACATGTCTCATGGCCTTTCTTCCAGAAAAGCTAATTTCTTTTTTGATCTTTAGGAACGCATACCTGTAGAGGAGGTTTTCCAGCAGCTCCAATGCAACCGGGAAGGACTCTCTACAGAAGAAGCAGAAAAACGCCTCCAAGATTTTGGACCGAACAAACTTAAGGAGAAATCGGTAGAGTGTCTCCTGCATGCACCTGTTTTTGAGCTTTTTCAAAGTATAAAGATTCCTAAAAGCGCCTTATGTTGCTATATGCTTTAAGCACTTCGTTAGCAGTAAAATTATCAATAACCTGCGCACTGTTAATAAGTCCATCAAATAATTCATATAGTTTTTCGACTAGTCGTTTGAAGATATAGATATTTTTTTCTCTTCTAGCTTTGGTTATGTCGCTTCCTTGAATGCAAGATCTAGTAAACTTTAACAGAGTTGACGTGGTCGTAATTGCACAGGAAAGCAAAATTCTGAAGTTTCTCAGCTTCATGTGGAATCCCCTCTCATGGGTCATGGAGGCAGCCGCCATCATGGCTATTGCATTGGCTAATGGAAAAGACAAGGGGAAGGTAAGATACTTTCTACTCTTTTCTCTTTCTAGTTAACCTAGAATATAACATTTTTATTAACTCTCACTTGATCGGGAATGACAGGCAAAAGCTCCTGATTGGGAGGACTTTTTGGGTATCCTAGTTTTGCTCCTTGTGAACTCCACAATCAGTTTCATCGAAGAAAACAATGCTGGCAATGCTGCAGCTGCCCTCATGGCTCGATTAGCACCTAAAGCCAAGGTTGGTAGCTCATAAAGCATCTTTCTTTGAGCTTGTTTAGTTATGGTGCAATTGCACAGAAGGAAACCCTAATAATAACAAATGCATACACACATACATACATACAGACAGACATGTATATATATGTGCACGTTGCTCATGTACATGTGTACACACATATATATACATATGTGTGTGTGTGTGTGTGTGTGTGAACACCGCCCTTGTATTTTTGACATTTTTGGTTTTGGGTTTGCTTTCATTCACGCACATCAACTTTGGATCTTCTCATGTTGTTTAGGTTCTTCGAAGTGGGAAATGGATGGAAGAGGATGCATCATTACTTGTCCCCGGTGATATCATCAATATAAAGCTAGGTGATATCATTCCTGCAGATGCACGCTTATTAGAGGGCGATGCAGTCAAGGTCGACCAGGTAAAACACTTCATTAATTAAAGTTCTTCATATATGTATGTGTTCTTGACTAACTGTAATAGGAGTTGTCTGGCCTATTAAATGTGCATATACATATGCATATGTATATATGTGTGTGTGTGTTCCGGTATATATATGTACATATGTTTGTATATGTATGTATTCATGTGTGTGTGTGTGCATGTTTGTCACTTTATGGTTACATACATGTGTGTATGTATTTCTATGTATGCTCCTATGTATACGTATGCATATGATTGACACTTACCAATCTTGTGCAGTCGGCCTTGACTGGGGAGTCTCTGCCGGTAACCAAAAATCCAGGAGATGGAGTATATTCTGGCTCAACTTGCAAACAGGGTGAGATTGAAGCTCTTGTGTTTGCGACAGGCCTGCACACATTTTTTGGGAAAGCTGCCCATCTCGTAGATTCAACCAACCATGTTGGCCATTTCCAGAAGGTAATCTGGCTACACAACAAAGCTTTTCAATTATCACCACTCATCCAATCTATGGTGTAGATTGAATTTATGGTTACACTCTTACTTCTTCATTTATATGGTAAGGTAAGATGTTCATGGTTTTTACTCTATCTGCAGGTTCTGAAGGCAATTGGGAACTTTTGCATAGGATCGATTTTTATCGGAATGTGTGTGGAGATCATTGTCATGTATTGTGCTCAGCATAGGGCTTATAGGGATGGAATCAACAATTTGCTAGTCCTTTTGATAGGAGGAATCCCTATCGCAATGCCCACGGTGTTATCGGTCACCATGGCCATTGGATCCAACCGCCTTTCTCAGCAGGTCCAGCATTTAATGGTCTTCTTGTTTTATTTGATTTTATTTCACATGTGATTGGCACATGGCTTATTTTGTTTTTATTTGAATGCAGGGAGCCATCACAAAGCGTATGACTGCTATTGAGGAAATGGCCGGAATGGATGTTCTTTGCAGCGATAAAACAGGAACGCTAACTCTCAACAAACTTAGTGTGGACACTACCTTGATAGAGGCAAGGAACATGTGCTTTATTTCTTATATTTCTTACGTACACTTCCTTATGGTAACCTCTCATTTGTAACAACTTTGTCATTTTTTTTTTAAAAAAATTGTTCAGGTTTTTGCACAAGGCATCTCCAGGGACAATGTAGTCCTCTTGGCAGCAAGAGCCTCTAGAGTAGAAAACCAGGATGCAATCGATGCTGCCATTGTGGGTATGCTCGCAGATCCAAAAGAGGTACTATCTCAAAAAAAATTCTGAAAGCTCATCATGAATAGATTCCTTAATTAGGGGGTGGTTTCCATTTTGTTGACTGGATTTTATTGTATTTGATGGGTGGTCTGTATTGGTGACTGGATTTTATTGTATTTGATTTATGGTAGGGGTGTTAAATATGTGTGTATACTTACTCGAGATTCCCACTGATACATACATACACCCACTTATACATACACCCACATATACACATACATACATACATAAGTCATGGAAAGTGACCTTTTTTGAAGTATCTCATAAGATTTTGTTCACCTGCCAGGCTCGGGAAAATATCAAGGAGGTACACTTTCTTCCTTTCAATCCTGTGGACAAGCGAACTGCACTCACATACATTGATAAAGATGGTCGATGGTACCGAGCTAGCAAAGGTGCCCCAGAACAGGTCTTACTGATACTCCATGACACATTTGAGATTTTGTTTTTGATTGCTTTGAATACATTGATCTGAAACATTTGCTTTCACGAACCCTTAACAGCATCATTTACATTCTTTAGTGACCATTTTTGTCAACTAGATTCTTAATCTATGCCACAACAAGTTCGAGATTGAGAGCCGGGTGCATTCAGTGATTGACAAGTTTGCGGAGCGAGGGCTACGCTCATTGGCAGTTGCTCTGCAGGTGTGCGCATGTGTGTGTGAGGGAGAGAGAGAGAGAGAGATCTTGCTTTTTAAACTTTTCTCAGTTGGAGTTGGCCTTCGGATATATGATACATGTCTTTGCATTCATGTAGGAAATTCCTGAAAAGAGCAAAGAGAGTGCAGGAGGTCTTTGGCAATTTTGTGGGCTAATGCCCCTATTTGATCCCCCTCGACACGACAGTGCCGAGACTATCCGCCGAGCATTAGATCTAGGAGTAAATGTCAAGATGATAACAGGTACATGACCTTCTTTTGTAGGTTTGTGCTCACATTAGAAACAAAGATGTTTGGACAAGTCCTTCATAGGAAATGTGCATGCATCACATATCAATGAAGGCACTCATGCACTCATCCACTCATGCACTCATCCAATCATGCACACATGCATGCATGCGCTACTTATACAAACGGTATGTTGTTTTAGGTGATCAATTGGCCATTGCAAAGGAAACCGGGCGACGGTTAGGAATGGGCAGCAACATGTATCCATCATCCTCATTGTTGGGGCAACAACGAGATGATGCCATCTCCTCACTCCCAATTGATGATTTGATAGAGAAGGCCGACGGATTTGCTGGTGTCTTTCCAGGTATTTTCATGCTAATATAGAGAGGAAGATCAATTTTGTGCATGCGTGTGTGTGTGTGTGTGTGTGTGTGTGTGTGTGTGTGTGAGAGAGAGAGAGAGAGAGAGAGAGAGAGAGAGAGAGAGAGAGAGAGGATAATATGCTAAACATGACATGAAATGCACTCACATATATCTAGAATATGTACATGACATTTGACACATCATACATGATACATGATACACAGCATATAATATACACAGTACCAATGACATATACTAGTTGCATGGATCTAATGTGTTAAGAAAAGAAGCAGATGATCACATGGCTATGACGTTTTATTTCCAGAGCACAAGTACGAGATTGTTAGACGGTTGCAGGACAAGAAGCACATATGTGGAATGACTGGTGATGGAGTAAACGATGCTCCTGCATTGAAGAAGGCGGACATTGGTATCGCAGTTGCCGATGCGACTGATGCCGCAAGGAGTGCATCAGATATCGTTCTGACTGAACCAGGCTTGAGTGTCATCATCAGTGCTGTACTCACAAGCCGAGCAATATTTCAAAGAATGAAAAACTATACGGTAAAAGCTACCATTATCTTTAAATCAGCATTCAATTTGCTGTTGATCTGTGTGTGTGTGTGTGTGCGTGCGTGTGTGTGTATGTGTGAGAGAGAGAGAGAGAGAGAAGAGAGAGAAAGAGAGAGAGAGAGAGACGTCCCTCTGTGTATGCAACTACTAACCTATTAAATTTGGCCTCGCAGATATATGCCGTCTCAATCACTAT
>NC_141107.1:33868839-33893839 GCF_041138505.1 Cibotium barometz | reverse complement strand
TCCTTTGCGAGCTGCTCGAGCTTTCACTAATTCTATAGGCTTCTCGAGGTTAGGTTTTTTGCAATCCACATCCTTGTGTCTTTGAGTACCTTTGACTATTTGAAAAGCTCAATATCCTAAGATTTGGTTTAGTGAGAGATGAATCCATAATTGCCTAGTCTCGTGAATGCTTGATTAAAAACCCCACTTTATCTTGGCATGGATTTGGCTACTTGGTCTCCTAAATGTCTCTCCTCATCTCCATCCATGTACCATTTTTCAGGTAAACCATCCACACAAACTCCACACAAACCTAGATGGCATTGCATGCCTTCCTCGACTACAATTACAACTTGCTTCTACAAGCTGTCTTGAACCATCGTCTTGAAGTTGTCTTGATGTTGTGCAGATCTTCTTTCATCTTTGTTTGTAACCACAATATTTAACTATTTAAATAATACTAAACTCTTTAGACACAAGCAGAGACACACACACACACAAATATATATATAGAGTATATATAGATGTATATGTATGTATGTATATATGTATGTATGTATGTGTGTGTAATGTGTGTGTGTGTGTGTGTGTGTGTGTGTGTGTGTGTGTATGTTAGACATAACCTCTTCCGAATACTGATTATTTTAATTTTGATGCGGCTTTTATTTGTATCATTTACTAGGATTAATGTGTTTAATCAGGTGTGTGCATTGACTATTATTATTTTGGATGTAGGTAGGCCCAAGACTTTTTATTAATACTTCCTATATTTTTGTAGAGCTTGCACGCTCATAAACTCAATAGCACTTACTTCTGCTTTATTTTTAGAATTATATTTTTGAAAAGCAAGCGCTTTTTCTAATACATATAAATATGGAAGAGTGGTACAAGGGTCACACTCTGCCCAAGGGAGACTCAACCCAATCTTGCGTCGATGGTGACCTCTACTCTATTGTTTTATATGTTTTATTGAGGTTTATGTTTTCAATTTATACAAGTATATGCTATGCTCTAATTTTTGTGTTGATGAGAAATTAGAGTTTCATTCTCCAAGTGTCTTAAGGTCCTGATAATATATATATTTATGTATGTATATACATACATCTACACCTTTGTGTGTATACATATGTGTGTGTGTGTGCACATATATATACATCTATACATATGTGTGTATATATATCTGTGTGTGTACACATACATACATAATATACACATGTGCGTTAGCAATTCGGAGCTTCTTTGTGTGTGTGTGTGTGTGGGTGGCTGGGCGAGTGCATGCACGCATTAATAGTGTGTGGACACTCTCTCTCGTAGAGTGGATAGGATAAGTTTGGCATGTGTCTAGTGGTGTGTGTTTTTGAATGGGATAAGGCTACTAGCCTACAAAGGTATATATTTGGAATTAATCAAATCCATATTAATTCATACAATACTCTTTACTCTCTCTCTTGAGCTTTTCTCTCTCTTTCTATAGCTCTTTTTTTGTGACCAATATATATATATTTATTTACCAAAAAGCTTTAGAACTTAACATCCTTACATCAGCTTACTCTTCATTCAGACCCTATTTAATAGATTGCAAATCAGAGACCATCTATTATCCTCAAATACAAAAGAAGACTTTTTCCATGAGATTTGATATCCGAGCTAAATGCATGATTCAATCATGGCTTCAATGGTTTTAAATATAAAGGCTACAAATGTGTAATCCATCTGCTTCACTTTCTTGTACCATCTTTTGGTCTTTGGTCCAAACTTAACTGGCTTAGTCTTCAGCTTCAGCCCTGTGATTCCCTGAAAGTAGATAAACCAATTAGTTAGGCAAAGCCAAGTATGAGTGAAGGTTTCTCTCCCAAGAGTAGGAGTGAAGTAATAGCTATCTACAAGGCCTGAGTCATCTATATCATCTCCTCCTTATTCAACTTGTTTACTAAATATATAGACCATCACATCTCTATACATTTATGCATCAACCCTATCACATCAATTTTGTTGTCCCACATTAGGGAAAATTTGGACTCAAATTGGGCCCTTTAAGGATTTGTACACATTCTCTCTCTACAAAAATGGGCTCATGGGTGATTTTTTTGCAAATCAATTCAAAAGTGATCAGAGTTTGGACATTTGGAATATACTCTTCGAGATCGTTCCTATGATATACAGCATGATAGACAATTTCCCATATTCAAGAAGTCCCCAAATTTGGTGAGATGATGACAAGGCACATAACATGCCACATCATCACCGAATTTGGGGACTTCTTGAATATGCAAAATTTTCCATCATCCATATATATCATTGGAAAGGTCTCGAAGAGTAGATTTGAAAGATCCATGCCCCCTCCGCGTAACAAATTCGGGGGTGCGAGCAGCAGAAGTAGCACTTCTTCTTGCATAGGGCAGAGCCTCTCACTCGGGGCCTCGCCCATGGATATCCGGACAAGAGACTAATCCCTCGGTTCCCGAAAAATCTTCCCTCGCCCAGAAAGCACGGGCAATTCTTGTAGGATATTTTTATTCTAACGTAGTCAAGAACCTTAACTAACCAAACTGGTCCGACCGAACCCGTAAGTCATATGGTCAGATCAAGGAAGAGACTTGCACTTGGATCATAGAGTCTAACGCTTTTTTCCTCATCAAGAGGCACAACCGTTGATTCTTTTCCATAGAACAAAGACTATCCGGGGATTTACTCATTTATCATAACATAACACAATTGAGTCACATTTTAGGGATCCATCAGTCTAGCCTAACCCCATCAAATCCCATGGGTTAGCCAACCGCCCCACCACTGTAGTGATAGGATCCATTTAGAAATTTGGTTATGTTTTGTCCGGGGTACCAGGAAAAAGAGTTCCCATGCCCCCTAGCTGGGGGCTTCAAGAAAACTTCAAGATAGTCACACCGCTCACACCCAATATGAAATTGCCTGTTTTACAGATTCAACTGTCTTTAAAACAATCTTTTAATGAAATTGCCTGTTTTACAGATTCAGCTGTATTTAAAACAATCCTTTAATGAAACCATAGTATCACTGATCATAATCCTCTGAAATATTTAGCTTGAATTCTAATTTACAATCATTCCTTCATCAGTGTAATTTGGCAACCTGAACGCTCACCATCTATTCACTCAGGGGCCTTTTCAATAGTTCCTAGCTCTCATAGTACCTAGCAATATAATCACATAAGAAAATCCAGATGGATGCTTCGTTGAAGATCTGCAAGATCAACCAATAGATCCATATAAAAGAGCCATGGACTCATCCATTGAGGACCAGCAAGGCCAATCAACCAGATCCATGCCTGAGTTTAGAAAACAACTCTAACTTCTTGTTCCATTTTCTTCCTCAATGCACGCATGGGTATCTTCGCGGTGACCCAGAGCTCGAGCACCGTATAGTCAGCACCCTCTAGGCTCCTTCGTAGGTCACCTAATGCTTCACTTATAGGCCGCTTCCTTGGTCCCTCATCCACCGTACCGGAAGCTCACCATTTAAATCAAACCGAGGTTGGTCAAGACCTCGGACGACCTTGCTACGCGAGACGTCCTCTGTTGACTCTCCATCAGCTGTTGGAACTTTATCACTTAGGTCTCCACAACCTCATTCACAAGATGGTCAAAATTCTTCCCCAACATTCTTGATGTAAAACAATCATTTAAAAACAGGTCCTAAATACAGTTTCTAACGAACTCTCATCTTTCCACATTGTTCCACACCATTTCTCGTTATTCCACATTCTTCTAAATCAATTCACTTTGCTTATTCCACATCCAGTCATATCTATTCCCATCATCCTTCATCCATTCTTATCCAATCATATTATATTACATCTCATCACATCTATCCACATCCATTCTCATCCAATCATATCATATTACATCTCATCACATCTATCCACATCACATCACATTCATCCACATCACATCTCATCACATCCAATTACATCTATTCAGATCATCATCACATCACGTCACATCCATCCTCATCACATCTCATCTAGTCAGATCTACCCATATCCACATCACATCCATTCACATCACATCTCATCCATTTACATCTACCTGGATCCACATCCCATCACATCACATCTCATCCATTCACATCTACCTAGATCCACATCACATCACATCACATCTCATCCATTCACATCTACCTAGATCCACATTCATCTACCTTACATCTCATCCATCCATTCACATTACATCACATCCATTCAAATATCATTATATCACATTCACATCCATTTACATCTCATCGTATCCATTTGGATATCATCACATCACATTCACATCCATTCGCATCTCATCGAATCCATTCACATCCATCAGATTCATTGCATCCACATCACATCACATCACATACATTCCATCCATATTACATCACGTCCACATCACATCTCATTCATTCCATCCACATTACATCACGTCCATATCTATCCACATCACATCTCATTCATTCCATCCACATCTATCCATATCTCATCACATCCA
This sequence comes from Cibotium barometz, assembly GCF_041138505.1. Lineage (NCBI taxonomy): Eukaryota > Viridiplantae > Streptophyta > Polypodiopsida > Cyatheales > Cibotiaceae > Cibotium > Cibotium barometz. The sequence goes on along the minus strand of NC_141107.1, from coordinate 33,889,367 downwards.
TTCATCCACATCCATCCATTCATTCACATTCACATCTATCCACATCTATCCATTCATTCACATTCACATCTATCCACATCCATCCATTCATTCACATGCACGTCTATCACTTCACATCTCATTCTCATCTATTTACATTACATCACACCCATTCACATATCACCATATCTCATCACATTCACATCCACATCCATTTACATCGCATCACATCTCATCACATCCATTTACATCTCATCACATCCACTCACATCTCCTCACATCACATTCTCATCTTATCACATTCACATCCACATCCATTTACATCGCATAACATCTCATCACATCCACTCACGTCTCCTCACATTACATTCACATATTATCACATTCATATCCACATCCATTTGCATTGCATCAGATCTCATCACATCCACTCACATCTCCTTACATCACATTCACATCTTATCACATCACATTCACATCTCATCTAATCACATCGCATCCATTTATATTCCATCACATCCATTTACATATTGTATTTTCATTCCTTAAGCTTTATTAATAATGAGAACTAATTCTAAACTTTCGTTTACTCATTAGATCCTCGATTCTTCTAGGGATTCTAGATTCTGTTTTTCTAAATAAGAATTATCTAAGTTTTCTCAATGGATATTTTTATATTCTTTCTCAAATTTCTCAAGTAAGATATATTCAATATTCTTCTTTTTTTAAAAAATAAAAGATTCATGAGATTTACAAAAATCAATTTTACCCATATTTCTCAATAAAAATAATAATACTCAAAATTCCACTTTTAAAAAATACTCAGAATTTCGATTATGCCAAAAATTCCTCTCTTACCATTTAATTACTTGGATATCAATTATCATGGAAATTTCTCTTTTTGCATAAAATAAATTTACCAAAAAATCCTCTTTTATCATTTAATTACTTGGATTTTAAATATCATGAAAATTTCTCTTTTTGCATAAAATAAATTTACCGAAAAATTCATCTTTTACCATTTAATTACTTGGATCTCAAATATCATGGAAATTCCTCTTTTTGTATAAAAATAAATTTACCAAAATTTACTCTTTTCTCATAATCAATTAATTATGCATAATTATAAAAAAATATTTCTCATGAATATGATGAAAATCATTCTTTTTGCATAGGATGTCTAATCCTAGAATATGGTAGGAAGTCCTCTTTAGCATTATGCATAAAAATAAGATATGTATTATTTTCTGAAAACTTTGCCATAGCTTCGCTGCTATTATTGATAATTCTTAATTTTTTTCTAAAGAAAAAAAGCTTGTAATAAAAATATGATAGTAGTTCCTCTTTTATGCTTAAAATCAAACTATGAATTTAAATCATAGATAATCTATTTCGCATTTAGAATCAATCAAAGTAGTTTTTTAACTACTTATAAATAATATAAAAGAAATAACCATTATTTTGTTTACACAAAATCATAAAAATACCATTTTCTTAATCTCTAGCTTATCAAGCCTAGAGTTTAGCTTTGAATTAAGAGACTTTCATTGAGAAGCATCCTTTTTCAAGGGATTTAGCCATAAAGATGGCTATTCTTTTAAAAAGAGAGAGATGTATTTAAAGAAAGCATTATAAATAAGCATAAATATTAACTTTCTCTTAATTAAGCATTAAGACTGTAAGGAAAAGCTTGATTTGAATTAAAACATTCATTTAGAAAGCTTCTCAAGCTTGAGAGGGGTTGAGGAGAAGAAAGTTATTGAGAAAATTAGAAAACAAACCATAAAATTTGATTTTAGCTCCAAGTTTGGCTTGATTCTCTATTAGCAGTGAATCCTCTGACCAATCAATTGGTCCACCAAGAGGAGAAGAGCAACTCCAAGAGTTGTTGTAGAGAGAGAGAGATCCAAGCTCTCAAGAGAGAGAAAAATTTAAGGGATAATAGAAAATATAATTATTTTAATATAATATTGGCAATGTTGTTTTCTCTCTCTTGAGAGCTCCAAGCTCTCAAGAGAGAGAAAAATTTAAGGGACAATAGAAAATATAATTATTTTAATATAGTATTGGCATAGTATGTATAGCTCCAATATTATTTTACAAAAGACTAAGGGTATATTTATAGGTGAGGGAGGCCACTAACCAAGTCTAACTGGGTTCTAAAATTTTCTAGGTTCAGTTTGACTCAATTTGGACAAGATTTGGACCAGTTTGGCTTCCTTTTTTATTTGGTTTGATCCAGGAGAGAGGAGAGATAAAAATATCACAATTTTTTTGAATTTCTTTATGAATGTTTCTATGCATAAAATCAAAATTGATGAAAATAACTCTTTTGAATTAAAATAAATTCTTTATGCATCTTTCCATGCATAAATCCAATTTAGTAGGAATTACACTTTTAGAATAAAAGAATTTCTCTTATGCATCTAATTTATGCATAAAATTCATTTATGATGAAAATCCCACTTTTAATATAAAAAAATCTTTTATGCATATGTTTATGCATACAAATCATTTATGATGAAAATCACTCTTTTAATATAAAAGAATTTCTTTTATGCATCTAATTTATGCATAAAATCCATTTATGATGAAAATCACACTTTTAATATAAAAAAAATCTTTTATGCATATGTTTATGCATACAAATCATTTATGATAAAAATCACTCTTTTAATATAAAATAATTTCTTTTATGCATCTAATTTATGCATAAAATCCATTTATGATGAAAATCACACTTTTAATATATAAAAAAATCTTTTATGCATATGTTTATGCATACAAATCATTGAAAATCACTCTTTTAATATAACAGAATTTCTTTTATGCATCCATTTATGCATAAAAATCATTTATGATGAAAATAACACTTTTATAATCAAAATAACAATTTTTATATGCTTCTTTCTATGCATAGAATTTAATTCTAAAGAAAGTAACACTTTTTTAATAAAGTATTTTTAGTATGTATTTTCTTATACCCAGGATGAGAATTAACACTTCAAGAATACATATACGATGGGAATTACTCTTTTTGAATTAAAAAAATAAAACTTATTTTACACAATTTTAGAAAATTTCACCATAACCTCCTTTGTATGGCTGACCATTTTTCAATTTTAACTCTCTAAAATCAACTAGAATTTCACCAAGAGTATTTAAATCATTCTAATGTAAACAATATCTACTTATTTAAGAAAAACATTATGAAAAACTTGATTCTATCCATTAATCATTCATCTAGGATAAAGAATGGTTGGATTTACTAAAGAAGAGAGGGGAATGCCTTTTTTTCAATGAGGCATAACATCATAATCATTTTAGAGAAGATAAAAATCATTAAAATCATTAAAATTAAGCATAAATGGAAATTTATGTATTTCCTTACTACCATTCATCAATTAACTTCAATAGCATTAAAAAGCCATTCCAATTAAGCTTCTCAAGCTTGAGAGGAGTTGAAAAGAGAGAAACATTGAGAAATTATGGAAAAAGATCAAAATTCACACTTTACCTTACAAATTGCTTGATTCTTTGATCACGGTAGAGGCCCCCAACCAATCAATTGGTTTGGTGTGTTGATGGAGCCACCAATGGAGATTGAAGAAGGAGGGAAGCTCCAATTTCTTCAATTTGGAGAGAATTTTAGAGAATAGTAAAAATTATCATTATTTTAGCATAATTCTTGCATAGTATAATTCTCCTATTTTTTTACAAAGGGATTAGGTTCTATTTATAGGAGAGGGAGGCTCTAGCCAAGAGCAACTGATTTCTAGAATTTTTCTAGATTCAATTTGGTTGAATTTGGACTAGATTTGGACCTAGTTTGGTTCCTTTTTTATTCGGTTTTGATTCGGTTTGATCCAAGAGAGAGGAGAGATAAAAATATCACATTATTTTTTAGTTTAAAACTCATTCAAGCATGTGAAGTAGGCGCCTCCTTGAAGGGACTCCCCTTCCTTACACATGTGTCAAAATGGAATCATTATACCCAAAATATCTCATTTTTTTAGTAATACTCATAGTTTTTTACTAATAACCCTTGTACATAGTCAACTCTTCATCTTATGTGAGCATTTAATCATTTTTGGGTATTTTTCTTTTACAAATTGGATTTATCTTCTCCCCACACATGGATTGATCTTATTGGCCCATAGGAACCTTAATTTAAATTTCGAAAAAATCTTGACCCTCAGGATAAGGCCTCTTAAACAGATTATACTTGATTTCTAATACACCTTTTGAAAATATTTTTGAACTTCTATTTCGGGGGAGCTTATTTTAACAAGAAGAGATATTTTTTCATCTAAAAATATTTAAAAACTGAATTATCACTCTCTAGAAGATTTTCTCTCTCTAGGCCAAAACTAGTAGAAACAAGATCTTTTATATTTCTGAAGAGGGATTTTACTACACGGGAAGATACTGGACATCCTGAGAGGCTGGGGAGGAATCTTACAATACTGATGCATTCCCACTTCATCTGTGGAATGTCTAGAGGCTGCAATTTCCCTGGCATCTTGACTCTCTCTGCCTTGACTCTTTGGCACATCAAGTATTTCCGCACATGATCAAGTACATCCTTTTTGAGTCCTGGCCAGAAGAAGCTTTTCTTCACAGACATATAGGTTTTTATAAACCCTGGATGTCCAGCTATCAGGCTATCATGGGCTTCTCTCATAATTCTTCCCTTTATTCCCTCATTATTGGGGATACATAACTGACTATTATAATACATGCATCCTTCATCGAGTTTGTATCCAAGAACTTAACTCATGTCGTGAGGAGTCTTGCTTTCTTGCATCAGAAGGGTAGAAATAGGGGCAAAGAATTTGTCTTGCAAGATTTTCTCCTTTGCTTCATTGATCAATGGATTTGACACCATTGTTATTGCAAGCAAGGAGGCTTTTCTACTTAGCACATCTGCAACCACATTTTCTTTCCCCGGTCGATACTTTATTTCAAAATCAAATTCCTACAGGGTTTGCATCCATCTCCTTTGACGCATGTGAGATCCCTTTGGGTGAGGATCCACTTCAGACTTTGATGATCTGTCACATCAAGGTGAACCTTTGTCCTAAAAGATAATCTCTCCACAACTTCAGAGCATACACTACTGAGAGTAACTCCAAGTCATGGATGGCATAATTCCTCTCATGTGTTCTAAGTTTTCTGGATTCATAGGCCACTGCATTGCCTTCCTGCATCAGAGCACCGCCTAAGGCAAACCCATTGGCATCAGTAACTACCTGAAAGGGTTTTGTAAAGTCTGGCATTTAAGGAATAGGGTTCATTTACTAAGGCTGCCTTTAGCTTGTCAAAGGCACTCTGACACATTGTAGTCCACTGAAAAAGTAAACTCTTCTTGAGAAGGTTAGTTAAGGGGGATGCTATCTAAGCATACCTAGGTATAAAGATCCTATACCATCCGGTTAACCCTAGGAATCCTCTGACTTCCTTTACTAACTTGGGTTCTGGCCATTCTACGACTACTTGAATCTTTGTGGGGTCAGGAGAAATCCCATCCTTTGACACTATGAATCCCAAGTATTCCACCTGGTCAACAGAGAAAGAACATTTGCTCTTCTTTGCAAAGAGTTGGTATTTCCTTAGGATTTCTAGGACCTTAGTTCTGGCCAAAATCATTGCTATTATTAGGATCACCCTTGCTCCACACGAAGTCATTTCTAAGCGACAATATGGCTTTATCAAAGGTAGGTCAATATATGCTCCAATGCTTGGGAGAGATCTGGCTCTGAGAACAAAGAACAAGTGTATTCTCTTACAGTTTGATCTGGAGAAGGCTTATGACAAGGTACACTAGTCCTTTGTGGCTAGGATAATGGAAAAATTAGGGTTTGGAGTCATGATGGCTACTTGCATATATACCCTTACTTTAGGAGGAAATTCCAAGTTGCTGCTGAATGGGAGGGTGGTAGGGAGATTTGAAGTGAACAAGTCAGTTAGATAGGGTTATCCTCTTGCTCCTTTATTATTTTCTATTGCCTCCCATCCCTTGATAGTAGCATTGGAACATGCATATGCTGAATGGAGGTAAATTGGTTTGAAGCTAAGTAATGGGGAACAATTGGTTATTCAATGCTTTTTGCAGATGATTCTTTACTCTTCCTGAGAGCTGGGGTTTTCAGGATTATTCAGGGGTTTTCTGATACCTCTATATCCAAATGGAATATACATAAATCCAAAATAATAAGCCTATTTGAGGATAATGATTTTGACTCAGAAAGATAGGGCTGTGATGTCATTAAGAGGGGACAAATTGTTAAAGACATCTAGGGGTTCCTTTTGGGGGGTTGAAGTAACCAAAAAGCACTAGGCCCTAGATAGATTTTATTTGAAGCTTCAAAAATGGGAAGGCATCAAATTCCCTTACCCCATGACATGGTGGCTATATGTAACACAATGCTGAATGCCTACATTAGGTTCCCTTACCCCATGACATGGTGGCTATATGTAACACAATGCTGAATGCCTACATTAGGTTCTTATGCCCTATGCTAGAATTTAGTAAAGGTCACTCGCAAAAAATTATAAGGCCTATAAAAGACTTTTTATGGAGAAATGGTTTCTCCAACAAAAAGGCCTTAGCCTAGCTTGCATGGGACAAATTCAACTTGCCTAGATATGAAGGAGGCATTGGTATTCTTCATCTTTCCTCTCACATGATGTAAGGAAGGCACTTCTCCTTTCCAATGTGCATTAGGAATCGATTGAAAATGGTATAAGGGACCTTAGCCTAAGGGTCTACATTTTCAGAAATTTTTGGATTATGGTCCACTCTTAAGGTTCCAATGGGCCAATTGGATTAATCCAAGTGTTGGTGGGAGGAGATAAATCCAAAGAATAAAAGAAAATACCTAAAAATGAGTAAATGCTCACGTAAGATGAAGAGTTGATTGAGTACAAGGTTTATTAGTTAAAAACTATAAGATATTACTAAAAAAATAAGATATTTTGAAATAATAATGCATTTTTTACACCTTGGTAAGGAGAGGGGGACTCATGAGGTAGGCGCCTAATTCACATGTGTGGAAGGGTTTTTAATTCAAAAAATTGTGATATTTTTATCTCTCCTCTCTCTTGGATCCAATCAAAAAAATGAGGGAGCCAAACTGGTCTAAATCTTGTCCAAATTGAGTCAAACTGAACCTAGAAAATTCTAGAACCCAGTTGGACTTGGTTAGTGGCCTCCCTCACCTATAAATATACCCTTAGTCTTTTGTAAAAAAATATTAGAGCTATACTATGCCACTATTATATTGAAATAATCATATTTTCTATTATCCCTTAAATTTTCCTCTCTCTTGGGAGCTTGGAGCTCTCTCTCTCTCTACAACAACTCTTGGAGTTGCTCTTCTCCTCTTGGTGGACCAATTGATTGGTCAGGGAATTCACTGCTAATAGAGAATCAAGCCAAACTTGGAGGTAAAATTAAATTTTATGGTTTTTTTCTAGTTTTCTCAATAACTTTCTTCTTCTCAACCCCTCTCAAGCTTGAGAAGCTTTCTACATGAATGTTTTAATTAAAATCAAGCTTTTTCTTATAGTCTTAATGCTTAATTAAGAGAAAGTTAATCTTTATGCTTATTTGTAATGCTTTCTTTAAATAAATCTCTCTCTCTCTAAAAAAATAGCCATCTTTATGGCTAAATCCCTTGAAAAAGGATGCTTCTCAATGATAGTCTCTTAATTCAAAGCTAAACTCTAGGCTTGATAAGCTAGAGATTAAGAAAATGATATTTTTATGATTTTGTGTTAACAAAATAATGGTTATTTCTTTTAGATTATTATGAGTAGCTAAAAAACTACTTTTGTTGATTCTAAATGCGAAATAGATTATCTTATCAATTTGGAAAAGGAGAAATAATGGAATTAGCTTAATCTAGTGGGATAATCATAATTTTATTTATGATTATGGGTTAAAATTATGATTTAAATTCAAAGTTTGATTATAAGCATAAAAGAGGAACTACTGTCATATTTTTATTACAAGCTTTTATTCTTTAGAAAAAAAATTAAGAATTATCAATAATAGCGAAGCTATGGCAAAATTTTCAGAAAATAATACATATCTTATTTTTATGCATAATGCTAAAAGAGGACTTCCTACAATATTCTAGAATTGGACATCCTATACAAAAAGAATGATTTTCATCATATTCATGAGAAATATTTTTTTTATAATTATGCATAATTAATTGATTATGAGAAAAGAGTAAATTTTGGTAAATTTATTTTTATACAAAAAGAGGAATTCCCATGATATTTGAGATCCAAGTAATTAAATGGTAAAAGATGAATTTTTTGGTAAATTTATTTTATGCAAAAAGAGGAATTCCCATGATATTTGAGATCCAAGTAATTAAATGGTAAAAGAGAAATTTTTGGTAAATTTATTTTATGCAAAAAGAGGAATTCCCATGATAATTGAGATCCAAGTAATTAAATGGTAAAAGAGGAATTTTTGGCATAATTCAAATTCTGAGTATTTATCAAAAGTGAAATTTTGAGTATTACTAAGTTTATTGGGAGTAGAATTGATTTTTGTAAATCCCATGAATCTTTTATTTAAAAAAAAGAAGAATATTTAATATATCTTACTTAAGAAATTTGAGAAAGAATATGAAAATATCCATTGAGAAAACTTAGATAATTCTTATTCAGAAAAACAGAATCTAGAATCCCTAGGAAGGATCGAGGATCTAATGAGTAAACAAAAGTTTAGAACTAGTTCTCATTGATAAACCTTAAGGAAGGAAAATACAATATGTAAATTAATGTGATGGGATGTAAATAGATGCGATGTGATTAGATAAGATGTGAATGTGATAAGAGAAGATGTGAATGCGATGTGATAAGATGTGAATGTGATGTGAATGTGATGAGAGAAGATGTGAATGTGATGTGATAAGATGTGAATGTGATGTGATGAGATGTGAATGTGATGAGAGAAGATGTGAATGTGATGTGATAAGATGTGAATGTGATGTGAGGAGATGTGAGTGGATGTGATGAGATGTGATGCAATGTAAATGGATGTGGATATGAATGTGATAAGATGTGAATGTAATGTGAGGAAATGTGAGTGGATGTGATGAGATGTGGATGAGATGTGATGCAATGTAAATGGATGTGGATGTGAATGTGATGTGAGGAGATGTGAGTGGATGTGGTGAGATGTGATGAGATGTAAATGGATGTGGATGTGAATGTGATGAGATGTGGTGATATGTGAAGGGGTGTGATGTAATGTAAATGGATGAGAATGAGATATGAAGTGATAGATGTGCATGTGAATGAATGGATGGATGTGGATAGATGTTCATGTGAATGAATGGATGGATGTGGATAGATATGAATGTGAATGAATGCATGGATGTGGATAGATGTGAATGTGAATGAATGGATGGATTTGGATGAATGGATGTGATGAGATATAGATAGATGTGGATGGAATGAATGAGATGGATGTGGATAGATGTGAATAGATGTGGACGTGATGTAATGTGGATGGAATGAATGAGATGTGATGAGATATAGATAGATGTGGATGGAATGAATGAGATGGATGTGGATAGATGTGGACGTGATGTAATGTGGATGGAATGAATGAGATGTGATGTAGTGTGGATGGAATGTATGCGATGTGATGTGGATGCAATGAATTTGATGGATGTGAATGAGATGGATGTGGATAGATGTGGACGTGATGTAATGTGGATGGAATGAATGAGATGTGATGTAGTGTGGATGGAATGTATGCGATGTGATGTGGATGCAATGAATTTGATGGATGTGAATGGATTCGATGAGATGTGAATGGATGTGAATGTGATGTGATGATATTTGAATGGATACGATGAGATGTGAATGTGATGTGATGATATCTGAATGGATAAGATGGGATGTGAATGGATGTGAATGTGATATGATGATATCTGAATGGATGTGATGTAATGTGAATGGATGGATGAGATATAAGGTGGATGAATGTGGATCTAGGTAGATGTGAATGGATGAGATGTGATGTGATGTGATGTAGATCTAGGTAGATGTGAATGGATGTGATGTGATGTGATATGGATCCGGGTAGATGTGAATGGATGAGTTGTGATGTGAATGGATGTAATGTGATGTGATGTAGATATGGGTAGATGTGATGAGGATGGATGTGACGTGATGTGATGATGATCTGAATAGATGTAATTGGATGTGATGACATGTGATGTGGATAAATATGATGTGATGTGGATAGATGTGATGAGATGTAATATGATGTGATTGGATGAGAACGGATAAAGGATGATAGAAATAGATATGACTGGATGTGGAATAAGCAAAGTGAATTGATTTAGAAGAATGTGGAATAACGAGAAATGGTGTGGAACAATGTGGAAAGATGAGAGTTCGTTAGAAACTGTATTTATGACCTATTTTTAAATGATTGTTTTATGTCAAGAATGATGGGGAAGCATTTTGACCATGTTGTGAATGAGGTCGGGGAGACCTAAGCGATAAAGTTGTAACAGTCTCTGCTGACGGAGAGTCAACGGAGGACGTCTCGCGTAGCAAGGTCGTCCGAGGTCTTGACCAGCCTCGGTTCGATTTAAATAGTGAGCTTCTAGTACGGTGGATGAGGGACCAAGGAAGCGGCCTATAAGTGCAGTGCTAGGTGACCTATGAAAAGGAGCCTAGAGGGTGCTGACCATACGGTGCTCGAGCTCTGGATCGCCGAAGATACCCACGTGTGCATCGAGGAAGAAAATGGAACAAGAAGTTAGAGTTGTTTTCTGAACTCGGGCATGGATCTGGTTGATTGGCCTTGCTAGTCCTCAATGGATAAGTCCATGGCTCTTTTATATGGATCTATTGGTTGATCTTGCAGATCTTCAACGAAGCGTCTATCTGAAGTCACTTGAGTGAACAAGTGGTGAGCGTTCTGCTTGCCAATGATGCCATAGGTACACTGACGTAAATTAGAATTCAAGCTAAATATTTTGGAGGATTATGATCAGTGATACTATAACACTATATTCGTGAGTTTGGGAATTTTCCAACTCCCATTTTTGAATACTAAAAAGGTGGGACCTGGATAACATGCCTATAAGTTTTTCAAAACCATATCATGTGACCTATTGTTGGAAAGCGCTTGGAAAATGGAATCTAGTGAGCTATAGATTTGGAGTAACAGTGTTCAAGTTATGATTAATCCAATGATTTGACCACATGTCCCAAACTTATGGGAAATTCCCATATTCCCCAATATGGTGTTCTATGGTTTCATTAAAAGATTATTTTAAAGACAGCTGAATCTATGAAACAGGCAATTTCATATTGGGTGTGTAAGTGGTGTGACTAGATCTTGAAGTTTGCTTGAAGCGCCAGCTATGGGGCCTGGGAACTCTTTTCCGTTGTACCCAGGACAAAACATAACCAAATTTCTAAATGGATCCTATCACTACAGTGGTGGGGCGGTTGGCTAACCCATGGGATTGGATGAGGTTAGGTTGGACTGATGGATCCCTAAAATGAGACTCAATTCTGTTATGTTACGATAGATGAGTAAATCCCGGATAGTCTTTGTTCTATAGAAAAGAATCAACAGTTGTGCATCTTGGTGAGGAAAAAAGCGTTAGACTCTATGATCCAAGTGCAAGTCTCTTTCTTAATTTGACCATGTGACTTACGAGTTCGGTCGGATCAGTTTGGTTAGTTGAGGTTCTTGACTATGTTAGAATAAAAATATCCTGGAGGAATCGCCCGTGCTTTCTGGGCGAGGGAATTTTTTTCGGGTTCGGTTTTGGAAGAACCGAGGGATTAGTCTCTTGTCCGGATATCCATGGGCGAGGCCCCGAGTGAGAGGCTCTGCCCTACACAAGAAGTACTACGTCCGCTCTGCTAGCAACCCCGAATTCGTTGCGCGGAGGGGGCATGGATCTTTCAAGTCTACTCTTCGAGACCTTTCCAACGATATATATGGATGATGGGAAATTTTGCATATTCAAGAAGTCCCCAAATTTGGTGATGATATGGCATGTTACGTGCCATGTCATCACCAAATTTGGGGACTTCTTGAATATGGGAAATTGCCTATCATGCTATATATCATTGGAAAGATCTCGAAGAGTATATTCCAAATGTCCAAACTCTGGTCACTTCTAAATTGATTTGCAAAAATTTCACCCATGAGCCCATTTTTGTAGAGAGAGAATGTGTACAAATCCTTAAAGGGCCCAATTTGAGTCCAAATTTTCTCTAATGTGGGACAACAAAATTGATGTGATAGGGTTGATGCATAAATGTATACATACGTGATGGTCTATATATTTAGTAAACAAGTTGAATAAGGAGGAGATGATATAGATAACTCAGGCCTTGCAGATAGCTATTACTTCACTCCTACTCTTGGGAGAGAAACCTTCACTCATACTTGGCTTTGCCTAACTAATTGGTTTATCTACTTTTAGGGAATCACAGGGCTGAAGCTGAAGACTAATCTAGCTAAGTTTAGACCAAAGTCCAAAAGATGGTACAAGAAAGTGAAGCAGATGGATTACACATTTGTAGCCGTTATTTAAAGCCCAATTGGCACCATACCTACAGTCAAAATCTATTCTAAGAAGGGGGATGTTCTTGAAAAACAGTCACTTAGAGGATGCACCATTGAAGCCATGATTGAATCATGCATATAGCTTGGATATCAAATCTCATGGAAAAAGTCTTCTTTTGTATTTGAGGATGATAGATGGTCTCTGATTTGCAATTTATTAAATAGGGTCTAAATGAAGAGTAAGCTAATGTAAGGATTTTAAGTTCTAAAGCTTTTTGGTAGATAAATATATATATATTGGTCACAAAAAAAAAGAGCTATAGAAAGAGAGAGAAAAGCTCAAGAGAGAGAGTAAAGAGTATTGTATGAATTAATAGGGATTTGATCTTGATTTGATTAATTCCAAATATATAACTTTGTAGGCTAGTAGTAGCCTTATCCCATTCAAAAATACACACCACTAGACACATGCCAATCTTATCCTATCCACTCTACATTAGGAATTTTTTGAGGTCATTTTTGGGCCTTGTAAGGAAGTTTGTTGACCGGAATATTCCCTCCAAAAGGGGCACCGGATAAAATTTTTACAAACGAACTCCAAATTTGTCGGACCTCGAATATTTAGATTCTACTCTTCAAAAGCTATCCATTGATATTGATTGTTATAGGATACCATTCCACCCAGCCTCACCATCCTTGACATTGATTGTTATATAGGATACCATTCCACCCACCCTCACCAAACGTAGCAATCTAGAATGGCTCTTCCTCAGTAGAAACTTTCATTGGAAGACTTCTTTTGGAGTTGGGAGCCATGGCCGACAACCTTCACCAGTCCAGCCAACCCTCTCACCACTCTCACTCTTGCTCACTCACTCACGGGGATGAAACTGACGATGAGCAACGTTGAATGTATTGGTACCTTTTTAGGCCATTGGAGCGGTGATCTTTAATGGGGCTCGGATCTAACTAGTGCTTCTTCACTTATCAGATGGGTAATGGATGGTAGTGATCCTTTGGTGGTGGCCCCAATAGTGGCCTATGTGCACTATTTTAATTAGATGGACGGGGTTTGAGATGAGGATATAAATGATACGAGAAAATTTGAAAATGAGACCAGAGTGGTTAGTACTGGAAATCAGGCACCTTGGCACCTTGAACACTCAACTGTGATCAACCTCAAAGGGAAAGTGGCCATTCTCCACAACTATAAGTTTTGGTCAATCTACTCTTCCCTATGTAAGTGCCTAACTCTAAATCGTAGATTTACAAATGTGCTTGAATAGATTGTCTGATGCATCCAGTCATACATTAGTGATGCATCCAGTCATATCTTAGAGAGGCAAGTGTAGGATCTTATGCTGTTCTTCGTTGGCCAACTGGTCCTTCTCCTTATGCGTCGGCAAGCTCAGGCTGACCCCCTTGCGTATAAATGCTGGACGGCATTGGCTGGACCCCTCTTGCACGACGTCGTCGACCAAACACCACAACTGCTTCGCTGTTTTTTTTTTCCACTGGCAGCCTCGTCACACTGGCCAGCCACGATGGCATTTTTTTTTCCACGCTGTCATTTGTTTTTTTTCCACTGGCCAGCCTCGTCACACTGGACCCTCCACCCATGCACGTCAGCACCAATTGCCATGCTGTGTAGACCTCCTTCTCCTACCATGTTGTCTTCTCCCACCGGCCAGCCACGATGGCATTTGTCTTCCACCAGCCAGCAGGTCTTCTTCCTCTGTATCGCCGCTAACTCCTTCTTTCTCTCGTGCTCATTCATTTGCAACACTCCAGGCCCCCCCTCGTGCTCCTATAAAACCTACCCTCCTCTCAACAATGACAGCTTCTCTCGTCTCAGCGTGACAGATCCCCCTCTCGTCTCAATAACACACCCCCTCATTGTCATCCCTTTGCAGGCAGCCACCCCCCCTCTGCTCATCGAAATCAGCATCACCAATGGTAGGCTCATCCTCACGGGTAATGGCCTCAATATCTGTATCGAGCCTATCTCATGATCATCCTCCTCTCTTGTATCGGTCATCATCACCTCCATGGCCATGATCATCCTCCATACGCTCTATATTCGTAAATGTACTATACATCACTTTGGAACGTGGCATAATACGTATGACATGCCACCATCTGTTATTATCCACCATTGGTTGATAGACAACCTAATTCAAACACAAATACAATCATGTTATTTTACTTGCATCGAAGGTATCAAATATTTAAAAGTGAGTACTTTTATATGTGTGTATAGTACCTGTTCACATTGTTGCGGTAGTACTAGTGTGTCCTTCTTACTTTGCCAAAACTTTGTGGAGTCAATAGTTACAAAGCCACTTGCATGGCATTTGATTGTTGCATTAGGGCCTCTTTCCACCACGTCCTTAAACCACTTTACATCCAAAACATACACAAAGAAGCGTCGAAAGTCAAGCTTAATAATATCTTAGATTATGCCACAATAATCATCCATGGCTCCATTGGCTCCTCAGGTTGTCTCATCACCCCCCAGTTCACACCCTCCCTCTACGATTCTCCTTACCCCTCTCTCTTGCTCTCTCAGAGCTTCACTCCCTCGCCAATTCATTGCTCCCTCGCCAATTCACTCTCTCACTCCAGACGCCGCTAAGCCTATATGTCTCCCAGTTCGCTCCCTCGATACTCTCTTTGCCAACTTAACCTTCCACTCCTCTCTACCTCTCGTGCACAAGCCTTCGCCTCCTCAAACACTCTTTCAACAATCTAACAGAGCCTTTGCTGGCTGCTTCTCCTGAATGCGACTACTTGGCCAAGCTAGATTTGAGCATAATAACATGTCTGGGAGTGTGCTTGATAAATTCTACGCACCTCAGTTCAAGCAATTTCTATTGCAAGATAATAATCTCACGTAGAAGGCCTAGGAAATTGCACGAGCCTCACAAAATCATGGATCTAAGTTGCACTGGGCGAGGCTCTTCCATCCTCTCTTCCAAGTCTACTCTTACTAGAAGAGCTTATGGCTTGCGAAAACTTTCCCGAGGGGTAAAAGCTTCATAATATTGGTACAACCATACACTTAAGAAAGTTCATCCTTAACATTAATTGTTATAGGATACCATTCTACCGACCCCCAACTCTGTGGAGGTCGCTTATAACCGACCAGGAGAGGTATCGATGAGATAGCTCTTATAATGGGTTGGGATTGATCTTACTTCTATCCTTGGTGATGTGATGTGTTGTATCTTACAATATACATGTGTGTGTGTGTGTGTGTGTGTGTGTTAAACATCTAGCAGATCTATATTGCTAGGCATCGCATACAATCACCTCTACTCATCTCTAAAATCCATCTATAGAATAACTAAGTTTTGATCTAGATTTGGGTTTGGATTGGGGTCGGGGTTTTGGTCAGTCTCAATGAGGAATTTATACTACCCACTTTTTTTCTTTACGAGTTGCTCAGCTTTCACTGATTCTGTAGGATTCTCGAGATCAATTTTTTTGCAATCCACATCCTCGTGTCCTCGAGTACCTTTGACTATTTAAGAATCTCAATCTTCTAAGATTTGGTTTAGCCACCGTAAACACTCAAGTAAAAACCCCACTTCATCTTGGCATGGCTTTGGCTACTTGGTCTCTTAAATATCTCTCCTCATCTCCATCCATGTACCATTTTTCAAGTAAACCGTCCACAAAAACTTCACATAGACCTAGATGGCTTTGCATGCCTTCCTCGACTACAACTGTGACTTGCTTTTGCATATTGTCTTGAACCAAGGTGGTTGCAAGATGAGGGCACTCACTTTCGTTCACTCTCTCTAAAATTGGGACATTGACACAACTTGGGCGGAGTACCTCGATCATGATATCGAGACATCAACACGACATGTGCCTCCCGAGCCTAAAGCGCCATATCTCGAACGAGATACCAACTAACACCATACTGGCAGATCCAAGTTTCAAGTCACCATCCATGTCACAAGTACATTCCACCGCCGCCACCACATTATCTCGATCGAGATATGTATGCCACTCGGATCCATGTCAATGCCACTGTGGATCCCCCTCGACATGCCCGACTCAGTTGTACATTTAGAATATTCAATGATGCCGTCTCCACCATCCACATATCTCGACCGAGACAAGGAAATATAATCTCGACCATTGACAAATCTCGTTCAAGGTATAGAGATGTGATCTCATCCATCCACATATCTCGTTCGAGATACCAAGATGAAATCGAAGTCATTGAAAAACCTCAAACAAGATACATTTAAAAAATCTGACCCGTCCATTCGCACACATTTGAAGATGCAATCCGAGCCATTTATATATCTCGATCAAGTTATGAAGTAAATCTCGACCATCAAACATACCTCTATCGTGGTAATCACCCAAAACCTAAGCCGTCCATCTACCTCGAACAAGGTACTTAATTCAAATCGCAGCCGGTCGATCCCTCACCAACCCTAAAATCAAATGCATATCTTAGTCGTTTGTCTCACTAATCCTAAAATTGCACGTACATCCGGACCGTACATCTTGCAAACCCTAAAATGCATGCCAACGAACCTCGATTGAGGTTATAAAACCGAAAAAAAAATCGGCTCATTGTCACATGTCATTTTCACTCTCCTTGCTCTCTTGATTTGGATTAGCAATAATTAGTGGGCTTATTAGTATTGTTTTATAGCTTCTTTAGTGCTACTTATCACTAAGCATTGGACCTTTCACATTTGCCTTTCACATTGACCTACCAGTTTGTGTTAGGCTTAGGTTCTAGCATGGAGTCACGTGAGGAGGGCCGGTCGTCTCTTGTGGACCTCATCATCGCAGAGATAGACCACAAGTTAGCGGCTATCCGTGTAGTAGGACTGCTAGAGACACACCATGTACATTATATATCGTGTCAGACTTGGAGGAGATGCTATCGTCCCTTCATAGCCTTCACGATATTGTTTATGTAGATGTGTGGATAGCCCACCATCGCATTGCTCCTATGTCACATGGCCTGACATATCGTCAGGTTTGTCCACTATTTTTAAATAGATGGATAGGGCATCTTAAGAGCTTTCTAACAAGACTTAGCTCACCTCATGTTGACATCTCGACTTTATTTTATCATCAACTCTTGGAAAAAAACTATATTTTCATAGTCAGTAAGCCAAAAGGGAGACCGAGGAAGTTGTACTTGGCCATAGAGAAAATGGATGGAGGGGATATGAATGATCGTGACACTATGGACAATATGGAGGAAAATATGGGTCAATCCTCAAGGGAGGTTGAAGAGGAGTTGAATATGGGAAGTGCTCATAAGCTGAACCCTGAAGCCTCTGTACTGTGCAAGTCTATTTGATTCCTAGTTTGCGTTAGTGCTTTTACTGTCTAGATATGTCTGTCTAGATATGTAATCTCACTGAAACCTGGGTTCAACCTCATTCCTGTCAAGACGTGACTCCTATTTTGAACCAAATTTAGGAGCCACATCAAGAATCTCATCAGATGCGACTAACTAACCTTTGCGCTGTCTCGCGACTAACTCTCTTCGCTCGGCGGTGCAACGCGCTAGCATTGGCTTATCATGTTGGGTAGAGTAGCATTAGTAGCATCTCCTCTGGATCTAACTAAGTGGTTTGGAACCACTCAAGTGCCGCAGGTCTTGACCGGACACCGACACTTTTCACGATCCTTCTGAGGATTGATATGCTATTAGGGGAGTAGAGAGATTGAGACTGGTATAGGTTAAGTCCTACATAGTTAGTAGAGTAAACTAGTCAAACGAAGCCCAAAAAGCAAGCACACACAAACTAGTGTTAGGAATACTAACTAGAGAGTCATAAGAGCACAATGGAGCAGGCATGGTGAACGAAGGAAGCTCAAATAGGGAAATGCGGTACCTCCGTAGATAGGCTGAAGTTGTAGAACAAGAAGCACCACTGCATTGTCCACCATGCTGACCAAGAAGATTAGCGCAAAAACAAGATTCCACAGTAGCTAGAAAGAATGATTTCGGAACAATTAAAGAATCAAGAAGAAGATCACCAGGAACTAGATGAGATTCCACAACAGCAAGAGAGATTGATTCTAGAACCACTGAGGAATCAAGAAGAAGATCGTCACAGGAACCACACCGAGAATAGGAGGCAGGAAGCTCAGGAAGGGGAAGAATAGTTAGATGTCCCTCAAATACCCAAAATTCAAAGGCAAGAGTGAGAAGGACGCAGATGCCCACATGTTTGCCTTTGAAAACATGTTCCAGGCAAACAGAGCTCCATTGGGGAAAAAGACGGAGTATTTTGTTACAACATTGGGTAACAAAGCCACTAGAGCTAGTACGCTCAGTATGGTCTGGAGCACCAATTTGAGGAGATGAAGAAGGCTTTCCTGAAAAGATTTAGGAAAGACAAGACCATAACGCAAGTACTAGAAAATATGCAAAGGATGGCACAAAAAAAGAGGCCAACAAAAGACTATGTAGCCAAATTCAGAGCAATGCTCATGCGCTTGCACTAGCCCAACCGTCTTGCTCCCAACTACACTGAGCCAATGGCTTGTGAGAGGAATGAGAGAGAAGCTCTAGATGATAGTAGCCTCATACAACCTGGAAGCCTTGACCTTTGAACAAGTGGGGGCAGGAGCCACCAGAGCTAAAGGAGTCTTGAAGCAAACAAACAAAGACTCCAAGAAGAAAAAGAAGGATGAGGAAGAAACCTCGAAATCTGATTTTGGAGAAGATACCTCAGGTCCGAATCTAGTCAGGAGTCGGATGCCGGAGAGCAGCCCCGGAAAAAGAAAGGCAAGAAGCAGGCAGAGAAAGTTCAGGAGAAGAACTAAGGGCCGCCCTAGCCAAGAATGCCAGAGGACATGCAGGATTGGAACTCAACCAGATGTCTAGTGCACGAGGTGCAAAAATCAAGGGCACACGAAAGAGGAGTGCTAGTTAAGAGGCACACAACAAGTCTGCACCATCTATGGAAGGGACAATCACTCTATAGAGACGTGTTACTATAACATACGAAACAGGGTCCCAAGGGTAGTGGTGGAAAGGCAGCACAACAGCTAGCCCATACTGTTAACTTGGTCACCATAGGACCTCAAATCAGTAGACCATACGGAAGAGGAGGTGGGAGATTTGGGGGAGGTGGAAGATTCGGTCCAAGGGAAGCTTACTTCTATTGCAATGGTATCAAGAACGAGTGCCCCATATTTCAGCGCCATGAGCAGGAACTACAAGAAACAAGGCCAACAAGGAAAGCAAACACGGTAGGAAATGATGTGGCTATGAATGTGGTGAAAATAGACCATGGGGTACCAAGTTATGAGAGTGATGTGCACCTAAAATTTGTGTCTAAGTTATGCAAAGCCTTGTATGGCTTGAAGCACGCACCCAGAGCATGGTCAAACAACATCAAGGAGTATCTTGTTACCATTTTAGATATCCACTGTAGATTTTTCACTTTATGTGAAAAATACAGATAGAGGGATTATGTTATTAGTCATCTATGTGGATGACTTGATTATGACTGGTGATAGTGACATACATGATGTCATGAGGCTTTTGAAGCAAAAGTTTGAGATGAAGGATTAATTGGGTGAGCTGCGGTATTTCTTGGGTATAGAGGTGGTGAGATCACCTCATGGCATTTTGTTATTATAGAGGAAATATGGCTTGGACATGCTGTCTAAGTATGGTGTGACAGGCTGTAAGCCTATTTTAGTGCCATTGGAGCATAATACAAAGTTTTTCATAGATACAAGTGAGCTTTTGGAGGACCCCACTACATATAGGTGCATTGTGGTGGGTAGCTTGATCTACATTACACTTGGATGCGGCTGAACGGATTCTCATGTACATAAAGTCTATAGTTGATTATGGACTTTTCTATGAGGCTGTTATAGAGTTACAGCTACATGGGTACATAGGCTGATTGGGATGGTAGTGTTGCAGAGAGGAGATCTACAAGTGGTTTTATGTTCTCATTTGGGAGTG